>NC_063185.1:930930-1163045 GCF_023159225.1 Perognathus longimembris pacificus
TCTCATTGTCTTTGGTTTTGAGAAATTTGAATCTGCTGTCTTGTGAAGAAAGTCTGAGTTTATCTTGTATTTTACTCAAAAGTTTCACTTCTACCAAATTTGTCAAATTTTCAGTTACTATATCATTTGGCATGTTTCAGTTCTTCAATACTTTTCTCCTTTTGAATTGTGATGACATAACTTTTATATAATTCTTGTCATTTCACAGCATACTGATGTCATTTTTTCATTTAAAAAATCTTTCATACTATTATTATTTCATTGTTACTTTCATCATTTTCATTGTTCTTTCATCTAGTTCACTGATTTTTCTTCTCCTGTAATCATTGCCTTTTCCTATTGAGCCCAGGCCATTTTTCATTTCACTTATTGCGTCTCTGCATTCTAAAATTTCCATTTGCTTCTCTTTTATGTCTTCTATTTGTTTTCTAAGATTATTTTTATTGCTCAGATTTTTTTATTTTTCCATTTTACACATGCTAAGAAATGCGTGGTGAACTAATTTTATTGGTATTATTTAACAATATTTACCAGGTATTGCTAAACTGATGACTGAATCAATTTTAGCAACTATTGATGCAGTTTAATATTATATTGATTACTAGTATAGTGAGTAGTTTTTTTTTAACTGAAGCTAGAAACTGTTTATAATGTTTAGACACTGGATCCTACTTAAAATTCTGTCTTGTTAAGACAAAACATTGTAGATGAGCTGACATTGAAATCAAAGGCCAAATCTCAGTTCACCTGCTGTCCTTTGTAATTACCTTGCATTGCTATCTGCCCATCACCCCCTTCCCAAATAAAGATGTAAAAGTGTTAAAGTTGTAATCATCATCATCAAATTATTGACAGATAGTGAACAGCATGGATAGGAAAAACTGGAGATCTTAATCTTTCTAAAAAGGACTGCATTTTAAGATACTTGAGGATTCTTGTAATCAAAATATAATAATAAAATTTATAATATATGTGGTATATTTTTGAGAAAAAAATTCTTGTTAGATTATTTTGACCAATTATAATATTTAACAATATTTCTCACCAAGAATGAATTCAATGTTTTCATTATTGTTTTATTTTCAATAATACACAGAGAAATCTTAAATTTTCCAAAAATTTCAAACCTTTTTCATAGTAGATTAAGTTTTTAAAATGGTTTTACACAGAAATTATTTTGTGTAACAAGCAACTAAGACAAACTGGCTGCATAAAGTAATACAGTAAATGGAGAGTTTTCAGGGTGAGTATAGACAAGACTAAACCTTTTAATTTATAAGCAATTTATCAATCATTAATAACATGGAAGTGTGACAATAGCTCATGCCTGTAATCCTTGTTATTAGATAGGTAGATACAGATAGGATCGTAATTCAAGGCCAGCCTATACTTTTAATCAATAGCTGGACACAATCAGTGGTGATACTTGGTGAACTACTGTCACTCTAACTATAGTGGAAAGCATAAATAGGAAGATCATGGCCCTGTCCATTGCTGGAACAAAGTAATAGCCTACCTCACACATAGCCAGAGCAAAAATGTCTGGAGGTGCGGATCTAGTGGTAGAGCACCATTCTTTTTTTTTTTTTTTTTTGCCAGTCCTGGGCCTTGGACTCAGGGCTTGAGCACTGTCCCTGGCTTCTCTTTGCTCAAGGCTAGCACTCTGCCACTTGAGTCACAGCACCACTTCTGGCCATTTTCTGTATATGTAGTGCTGGGGAATCGAACCCAGGGCTTCAAGTATAAGAGGCAAGCACTCTTGCCACTAGGCCATATCCCCAGCCCCTAGAGCACCATTCTTGCAAGTATGAGTAATTGGATTAAAATATCAATAATGACATTAATTAATTCATTACTGAAAGAATTTTAGGAATGAGAATTTTTAAATGAGCGATTTTTTTTTTGAATAAGTCACTATTTTGCCACTGGAAACTGACTGAAGAATACAGGGAATTTTAAAGCAACCATGAGCTCTACCTTCTCTGTGGCTTGGGCCTGTGACTATGTTTACTTTCTACTGTATGTATCCCTAGGTCCATGTTAAAAAAAATAACACCCTTAAAGTGATTTATTTTGTTTAAATGGCTCTATGATACCTACCAATATTTTAATGAGTTCTAATTGATTGGATGACTTATATTAACTTCCACTGCAAACAGTATGAAGCATGAACACAACAATTAGTGTAAAAATTAACTGTAATTCTGCATCCTGTTTTGCAAATATAAAATAAAGTGGCAACAAGGGCTGGGGATATGGCCTAGTGGCAAGAGTGCTTGCCTCATAAAGTGGTAACAAGTTGATCAGTAATTTCAATAATTTATTACCTATTTGTTACCGACAATGGGGCAAGTTCTGCATATTAACTTCATTAACATATAAAAGTATTAGTTTTCTTTTAATCCTTATGGTATTAAAACATGTTTATGGGACTACTGTTGGTCTTCCATAAAAACATTCATGCCTTTATTTTTTCAAATCTATCCTAAACATCACCTTAGGGTTTTGCAGCTACTGTAATAGCATTTGGAAGTTGAAAATTTTTTTTCTGTTTTTTTTACAATATAAATAATTTCGTCACTACCAATAATGGGAGTTGACAAATTTTTATAAATATCTAAGCAAATCTAACTGGGAAACCTACTTATAAAACTCCAAAATGAATTAGCAGGCCCTAGTATTAACTACTACTAATGATTAATTGTATCATTAACTGATACAATTATAATTAATGAAAATATCACTTGTGTGTTTTGACTCATAGCATCACAAACATTCTTACTTTCTTGCTTTCATAAGTTCAAATGCCATTTAAATGATAGTCATTTGTTTTGGAAAAGGGTAAATGCTTTTAGTTATTTTAATTAATCTTTATCATTTAAAGTGTGTATAAAGACATATAAGTATTCTTAAAAGTACTCTCAAATTTTTTCTGGACTGAATCAAAAGTAAAATTCAACTTTGTGAAGTATTACTAATCCTGAAATGACTTTCATAGATGATAAAAATACTTAATCTTTTTTTCTCTTATACAGATGCAAATCTACTATATATACATATAGAGAGAGAGCAAAAAAGGAAGTCTATATTAGAAATTAATTTTTATGTATTATATATTGGTCCTTGTACATAAGTAGAAAACAATTAAATATTATTTACTAGAGCAGTTTTTCAAAAAAATTTATGCTATCTGACCTATTTCTCTTTTCCTTTCAGGAGTTGGAATTTTCAAATCTATTTGCTGTTCTTCACTGCATTCATTCATTCTTTGCTGTCAAAGTAACATCTTTGGACCCTCTATTTTTAGGCTGCTGTTCCTACTGCTACAAGCTCTGCTACTGCAAGCAAGGCAAAGTATATGACTTGACATACTGATGTCTGCCTTGACACTTACCATGACTAGACAAACAAAGAAATGCATTCATCATTTTACACCATGGAGAAATAGTGATATCATTAAGTCAACAGTGGAGTTAGAATGAAATTTCAGCAGAAAAAGAGTCCATGAAGCATCTCTAGCATGTTTTTATTCTGGAAGGTATCTATAAATAATCCAAAAGGAACAAAACAATCAGTTCTTATTTATTTGGTTGATTTATACAAGTTCACTGCTTTTTGCCAAATATGAGACAAAAGAATACGTGATATAGAGTATGTAAATAATATAAAAATTGTAAGCTACCTATAAACAAAATACCAACTAAATGGTTATTTCTGTATTTTAGGTTATTTGGTATGACCAATGCATATTGGGCTAGATCATGAACTGATGCCCTACTATTGTATTATGAGTGTAAAGAGGTTTTAAAACAATGACAAGAGCATGCAAAAAAAAAAAAACCCACAGAAAACAAAATCTCATCAAAGAAGGAAGGACTTTAATATGGTAATGTAGTTTTTTCTTTGTATTTTCATGTCATAATTTTGCACTTGGTCACCAGTTTATCTAATTCTCAATTCCTTTTAAGAATAATACAATGTGTATATTGACTGTGATACAAAAAACACAAAATGGATTATTTCTCCCTGGCATTGCTGAGATTCAGATTTTTTATTAACTACCACTCTTAATATTCCAAAATATTCCCCAAATGTATTAATTTAATCACGAATGACCAAAATATGTATGAATATCCTCTTCTGTCGTGGTTTTTAGCCCCCTGAGCTCCCCCAACACCCTGACCAGATGAGCCAAGAAAGGAAAGGGTTGGCAGACTGGAGGACAATAAGATGGCGCCTGCAAGTCAAGTCAGCGCAAAATCTCCTTTATGGAGGGGAACACATGTAACTAATACAAGGCACAGGAGCCAATCAGGTCAAAGACAGGCAGGAAGGGGAGGGGTGTAAGGGGAAGCATCAGCTGTCCATAAGGGCGGAAGAGCTGGGGCCTAGAGCCGGCCCCAGGACTGAGAAACAGGTAGGGCCAGCTAGTTCACTTCCAGGTGTTCCCCACACTCTTCTACCCTTTATACTAAATAAATTCATATTTACCTAATGAAAGTTATTATAGCATTAGTTTCATATATTCTCAATGGCCCTAAAACCTTTGTGTACAGAAAATATCAACAAATAAGGTATACATATTTTAACTCAAAACCTCAAAGCATTCTCAGAACTATTATATTTGCATTTGAGTTATATCTTTATTAAGGGATTGTGCAAGAAGTTACAATTCCATATGTCTGGTTATGAGTAAAATACATCTTATTTTATGATTCCTCATGGAGAGCTGTGAAAAATCCAAGTTAAAATACGTATCTTAGCACTTCATGAAGAAAGATTAAGAAATACCTAACTCTATGGTTATTTTACTTTAGGAATATTAGGAAGAGTTAGAAGTTGCAAAGTCTTGGAGATAAGCACTCATGACTCAGTAACTGATTTTACCTTGGAAACTTCCTGTGTCATTCATTAAGGATCCATTGATGTATGCTTTTAAACAACCAGCTTCTTACTAAGAAGTCAGACAAAACCAAAAATTACACGCTTCCTACATCTAATCTCTTTCTAAATAAATTTACCACAATATGTTTTCTAACCAAATTAGCTAAGTGTCTAACAGTCATTCAAATATTTTTTCTATATTAGGAAAAATAACGACTCACTGAAGACACCAAAAAGAAAAAAATATTTATTTGTATGGACACATGTTCACTATAAGACCTCAATATCAAACTTGTTGTATGTGTTAGAAATAATCATTAGGACATCAGATTACTAAAATAAATTAAATTTAAAAATGTGTTCCATAAGTGGACTTGAGAAAGTGTTAATTTGGATCTCAGATACATTATCAAAAGGACCTGAGAAAGTTGGTTATTAATTACTGTTAAATATATTATATTTTTATCATAAACTTGGATACATAATCAGAATTAAGATAGCAAATGGCCATTACCATTTACTCCACTAACCAAACACAGCACTTACAGCAAAGTTTGAGGATTCTGAACCCTGGCAGGTGGCATGGACTGCTTCTAATTACAAAGTGAAATCTCAGCATGGCCCAGGTATAGGGAAGAGCACCGAACTCAGGCTCTGTGATTTCTCTGCAGTTGTCAAAAGGCAAATCAATAAATAAAACTAAAAATTTTTAATTGTTATGTATCAATATTTATATTCAATGTCAACTTTTATAAAATTTCATTTTGAAAAACAACAAACATTTAATCGAGTCTACATTTTTGTTGTACCATGAGAATCTAGCCCGTACCCAAGTATGTAACAGCAAATCTGTACAATGGTATATATGAATATATGACTTTTTGCCAAAATGCACACAGACACACATATACATATGTGTATACATATAAATAAGAAAATATTAAGTTATATTGAAAGAACAAGTTTCATATGCATACAGTTAATTTACTTTAAATTACATTTCAAATTGTTACTTGAATTAAAACCTATGATAATATCCTTACTGTTTTGTTTTGTTTTTGTCATTCCTGGGGCTTGGACTCAGGGCCTGGGCACTGTCCCTGGCTTCTTTTTGCTCAAGGCTAGTACTCTGCCACTTGAGCCACAGCACCACTTATGGCCTTTTCTATATATGTGGTGCTGAGGAATTGAACCCAGGGCTTCATGTATAGGAGGCAAGCACTCTTGCCACTAGGTCATATTCCCAGCCCCCTTAATGTTATTTTTGACACTATCAATTGGAAAAAACACCAAGCCTCAATTGGCATCTAAGATGATTACTGGGATGGCCACTAGTTAGAAAAATACACTTCTGATTTTCATAAGCCTAACAATTATGAATAAATATATTCTTTATAGTGTGATAGTAAGCCATAGTCATTCATTATGACTTAGCCTACTTTAGTGAGAAAGTCTAGAAATGACCAAAAAAAACCCCATAAGTTTCTGTATCTCATGTAATTTGGGTCAAATTTTTCATAAAATTCTTCTTTGTGTACTGAGTATAGCTTAATAACAGAATGTCAAATTATACATTAACTCCTCCAGTGCCTTGGCATGTGTGTGTGTGTGTGTGTGTGTGTGTGTGTGTGTGTATTCATGTGTGAATGGGTGCCTGTGTGTGTGATCATGAAATCATTCATTATGGTGTACACAATGCAAGATTAAAGAGGCATTTACAAGTAGTTCCCTCAGAGAGAGAGAGAGAGAGAGAGAGAGAGAGAGAGAGAGAGAGAGAGAGAGAGAGAGAGAGAGAGAGATTCCAGGGAGTTTTTGAAGAGCCCTCAGAGTTGACAAGCCAACTTTCAGATTGGCCAGTGAATGTGCCGCTCTTTAAAACTAGGTAAGCGTTACTAAAAAAAAAAAAAATTAAAATGTTTATTTTATTGTAGGCCTTGAACTCAGGACCTGGGTGCTGCCTTGAGCTCTTTTGCTGAGGCTAGCACTTTACCAATTGAGCCATAGCACCGCTTCCACTTTTCTGGTCATTCATTGGAGATAAGAGTCACAGACTTTCCTGCTCTGGTTGACTTCGAACTGTGATTCTCAGATCTCAGCTTCCTGAGTAACTAGGATGACAGGCATGAGCCTCAATTGCCTGGCTTTTTAAATTATTTTTATTTAATTTTTCCCCTTTATTGTCAAAGTGAAGTACAGAGGGGCTACAGTTTCATATGTAAGGCAGTGAGGACATTTCTTGTTCAACTTGCTCATGGAGACTGTTGTTTTCCTGCTACAGAAAATTCCACTGAATTGCACCCTAAGAGTACCAATGGGGGCCAATTAAAGGAACCCATGTTTCTCCTTAGCTATATCAAATGGAAAATCCATGAGGGAGTCTATGACGGATGAACGTTCTGTCTTTGTTTCTTTGACAGTGCGGGATTTTGAACTGTGTGTGCTAGGCAGTTGCTCTATCACATGAGCTAGGTCCCCAGTCCTTTGTCTTTGATGTTTTTCTTTTCCTCTTGGCAGTAATTGGGTTTGAACTCAAGTCCTGGTGCTTGCTCACCTGAGCCACACCTGCAGCCCTCTTGACTCTCTATTTTTGAGAGTAGGGAGCATCACTTTTTGCTTAGACCTGGACTGGGATCCTCCTGCTGTTTGCTTCCTGGCATAACTCAGCTGCTTCTCTTACCATGGAGTCTTGTAGACTTCTCTGTCCAGGATGTCCTAGATTGTAATCCTCTTACATTCCTGTGTGCCTGAGATATAAGCACCTGCCACAACACTCAGCTTTTCTTGGTTGAGATGGGGTCCTGCCAACCTATTTTTTCTCCAGCTGGCCTTGAATCACAGTCCTTTCAAACTCTCAGGACAGCTAGGATTAGAGGAGTGAACCACTGTGTCCAGCTTGATTGCATTCTAAGATATGGAAAACTGAAAACTGTAGCACAGAAGCCCATGGAATCATAAATGTGTTCACTTATTCCTTATTCTCACCAAGCGCAAATATGAAAGTTCCCGGTCAAATGTTTATTGAAATAAAGATATATATATATATATATATATATATAATCTCTTATGAAGTACATAATGTATTTTATTATGTTCATCATGCCTATACAAGCCTATGTGTAAAAAAATAAAACAAATATTTTAAGCTTTCTACTTAAAACACACATAGAAAATAACCTGGAATTTGTAAATGAAAGATACAATAAATTAGTCAGGGAATAACCTTAAAGGCATCCAAAAATCACAGTGTTATGTAAATAGAAGTGAGTTAAAAGCTTTTTATTTTGATGAGAATCTATATCCTTATTATACCCTAACATTTTCTTGAATGTAATAATAATAATTTGTGCTGGTCCCAGGACTTGAACTTAAGGCCTGGGCACTGTCTCTAAGCTTTGTTTGCACAAGGTTAGCACTGGGCTTTAGCTAGAACTTTGGAAAACTCAATACTGCTAAATAAACTCTGGTATATTTTCAAGTTCTCATCTGACTCCAAGAACCAGCACTGTGGCTGGAAATCCTGATGAGGACCTTGCTCTGAACTCCCCACAGAAGAAGCCTCCTCTAAACAAGGTGATCAAGCACTCAGAAGTACTTGTCTGTTTAAGAAATAGGCAGCTGGGTGCAATGGCTCATGACTGTAGACTCAGCTACTCAGAAGACTTACATCCAAGAATTGAGGCTCCAGCCAAGGCAGGAATGTCCATAAGACTCTAATCTCCAGTGAACTACAAGGAAACAGGAAGTGGCACTGTGGCACTCTAGAGTGTTAGTCTTGAGCAGAAGAAGTTCAGGAACAGTGCACAAGCCCTGAGTTCAAGCCCCAGGACCAGCACAATGAAAAGGAGAAAGAAATAGGCACTTAGAAAAGAATAATGGCAAATCAATGAATGAAAAAATATTCATAGTTACAAAATTGGAAGTGGTTCTATGATCTTAATTGCTTTTTCTTATAAGGATTGGTAATGGTTAGTATGTACCTCTAATTGATTTTTGTTTGGTAATATTTAACGTTTTTTATTTTTTATGGGTTAGAAAAGTTCATATAAGGAGATTACCATGGAACATGTTCTTCTCTGTCCAGTGTTTCTTTTTTGTTTTTAATTGGTTGTGGGTTCTGGGCACTATCCCTGATCTCTTCAGTTCAAGGCTAGCGCTCTACCACTTGAGCCATAGCACCACTTCCAGTTTTCTAGTGGTTCATTGGAGACAGGACTTTCCTTCCCAGGCTGGTTTTTGAACGGTGATCCTCCAGATCTCAGCCTCCTGAGTAACTGGAATGACAGGGTGGAGCCATGAATGCTTGGCTTGAGTTAGTCTCTAGGCCACATGTGAAGCGTGTGTGTGTGGGGGGGTGGGTGGTCTGCACTTGTGTTTCAGGGAACAAATGGACTTGTGAGCCAGGAGGTCCTGGAGCCACACATGCAAGGTCTGATCTTCCTGGAGTCTAATCCGGTTGTCACTCCATTTTTCAACAATCCCAAGGTACACCCAGACATTGCCATTCCTCAGAGTTGAGGTATTTTAGTTACATATTCCTTGTTTCCCCCATTGGTTGTGGGACTTGAACTCTGGGCCTGGGTACTGTCCCTGACCTCTTCAGCACAAGGCTAGTACTCTATCACTTGAGCCACAGCACCATTTCTGGTTTTCTGGTGGTTCATTGGAGATAAGAATCTCACCGATTTTCCTGTCCAGGCTGGCTTCGAACCCCGATCCTCCAGATCTCAGC
This sequence comes from Perognathus longimembris pacificus, assembly GCF_023159225.1. Classification (NCBI taxonomy): domain Eukaryota; kingdom Metazoa; phylum Chordata; class Mammalia; order Rodentia; family Heteromyidae; genus Perognathus; species Perognathus longimembris. Next base: position 940,544 of record NC_063185.1, read on the forward strand.
CTCCTGAGTAGCTAGGATGACAGGTGTGAGCTACCAGTGCCTGGCTGGCATTTTCAATCATAAATATCACTGGTTGAATTTCATTTTGCTGACATGTTTTATGCCATTATTGTTATTTGTGTCCCCTGACACTGGGGACATATTAGCAGATAGATAATCTGAATTGAGAGTTTTAATTGTTGTTTTTTCATTGTTGTTTTTTTTGGATCACAGATTATGAAGCAACTACCAATTAAGTTTGATCAACAAATACTGCATTTCCCAGAGCATTCAGGTAAGACCATGAAATACTCCGTCAACCCCACATGCCGTTTCTATACTGGCCCAAATAGGAAACTGAGAATTGTAATTTGGAGACAGAAATTATAAAATTCTCCGAAATTATAAAATTTTACATTTTTAAATTATAAAATTTTGCTCATGTTCTCAGTGTCTGTGTTGTTCTTGTGGCTTGAACTCAGGGCCTGGGCACTGTCCCTGAGTTTCTTTTGCTCAGAGATAGCACTCTTCCACTTGATCCACAGTGCCAATTCTGGCTTGTTTTGCGTTCATGGGAGATAGAGTCTCACAAACTTTTCCTACCCCAGCTAGCCTTGAACCTCGTTCCTCTAGATGTCAGCCTCCTGGTTGGCTAGGATTACAGGTGTGAGCACTGGTGATTTTGATTGTGGTTGTGATGACAGAGAGTTGAGGAGTCACAGGCTGTGATTTTGCCCCTCTCTAAGGCCTTTTCCCTTGCTTCTTTCCGGTCTCAGCTGAGAAATTGCTGTGTCTGAAATAGCAGGACTGAAATGAGTTCCTGCAGCAAGCCTCCTTTCAGATAGACTCTATCTAGAAGCCCATGACAGCCTCCGGCACAAGGCTCAACCTCCTGTGCTATTTGTGTGTGGTAGTGACTCAGAAGGATGTAGCCACATGCCTCCTCCTCTCCCCCCTTGTTGGTACTGGTAAGAACATGGTAGTGCCTTGTTTCAGTATGAGTACTAGTGCTTGTCCTCAGAGCCTCATGTCCTCACTTGGCTTTCTTGATCCTGGATTGCTAATGCTTGAGCTTCATCGCTGCTTCCAGGTTTTTTGTTGCTTCATGTGAGATGAGAGTCTCTTGAATGTATCTGCTTGAGCTGGCTTTGAACCTGGATCTTCTGATCTCAGCTTTCTGAGTAGCTGGGATTACAGGTGTGAGGCACTTGGTTCTGCTTTGATTTTCCTCCATATCCTGCATGCACTTTTTGCCCATTTGTAAGTCCTTAGCTCCCTCCTGTGGGCAACCACTTACCTCTTAGTCTGAGTTATTCACTTAGATGTTCCTTTTTAGGTGGTGGTCAGTGGACTGAGGGTAAGTACATGTGTAAGTACATGTAAAGTGTGCCCCACCATTTTAGGAAGTTACTGCAGCCTGTGTGATGCCATATATGCAGTCTTAAATGAGCACATACAATGGAGCAATGATAACTCTGACTCGGGCCATTTCTGAAGACTGCTTGATTGTAAACTGATAAAGAGGTAAAAGAGAGCCATTATCCTAATGTTCCTAAATTATCCTCATGTTCTAAATACAAGTCTGAGATTATGGGGAGTTCTAGAAACATTGAAAATGGTTCCTCTTTGGTGTATTTGTTGTGAAATAGATCAGCCAGTCTGTGTGCCAAAACTGGGATTTGAGCTTGGGAACTCTTGTCTACTCAATGCTGGTACTGGACCACGTGAGTCACTCCTCTACTTCTGGCCTTTTGCTGGTTATTTGGAGATAAGAGTCTCTTAGATTTGGCTTCGTTGGGCCTGGCTTCTAACCTTGGTCCTCAGATTTCAGTCTCTTTAGTAGCTAGGATGACAGGCATGAGCCACCAGCACCTGGCTCAGCCTCCAGTCATTTACTTCAAGTACTAAGATTAGGTGAGCTTTTTTGTGTTACCCCAAGCCCTGAGAGTGAACACTTCCATTGTATTGCCTATTCAAGCATGTGTGGATTCTCCCTCCAACTTCCTCTCTCCCTCCCTCCCTCCCTCCCTCCCTCCCTCCCTCCCTCCCTCCCTCCCTCCCTCCCTCCCTCCCTCCCTCCCTCCTTCCTTCCCTTCCCTTCCTTCCTTCCTTCCTTCCTTCCTTCCTTCCTTCCTTCCTTCCTTCCTTCCTTTTTTCCCTCTTCCCTCTCTTTCTGTCAGGGTGCATTCCACCTGATTGTCATGTTTTCTTCTACCTCACTGGTTGTCATGTGCTATCCTTCCACCTGATTGGCTTTCATGGCTTGTTATGTTTTTTCTTTGCACCGAAAGTGAAAATGGAGAAGAATCCCAAGGCCTTTATGGGAAAGAGGAAGGACTTGGGGCTAGGAGAGGACTTTTGTTGTGCTGTGGCCGATGGTTTTGGTGTTGGGAGCTTGTGAAGAAATTGCTGAGTTTAGTTGAAGCTGTCTAGTGGACAGAGAAGAGGAGGACATAGCTTGTGCTCTGAGAGAAGAAGTGCTCCTGACTGGGCAATAGGTGGTGGCAGAGGCCATGGTGCCTTTGCTTTGGAGATGGAGTTTCAGGGTCCTTTGTGTTCTCAAAGTGCTTCTCCAGTCCTTGTTTCTGCCCCTTCCCCGTGCTGAACAGAGAGAATGGGAACGGATTTCTTTTTCTTCTTTTCTTTTCGTTCATCTCCTGTGGGGCCTAGGCACTGTTCCTGAGCTTCTTTTGCTCAAGGCTAACAATCTACCACTTTGAGCCACAGCACCACTTTTGGTTTTCTGGTGGCTAATTGGAGATAAGAGTCTCATGGACTTTCCTGCCAGGCTGGCTTTGAACTTGCCATCCTCTGATCTCAGACTTCTGGTAATTAGGATGACAGGCTTGAGCTACTGGCACCTGGCTTTCATATGCATTTATAAGAAATATAAATAAACCTTTGGCAAGGTAATTTCATGTACGAATTCCTGACTTTCAACCTAAAAGATCATTAGTCAGTAGATAGTGGCACGTACGTGTGTGTGTGTGTGTGTGTGTGTGTGTCCATGCGCACGTGTGTACACGTGGGTAAAGAGATTTGAAATCAGAAGGGCCAGCTCTCATTTGGCTTTTTCTGATCATTGGTGCTCTACCACTTGAGCCTTGCTTCTACCCCTAGTTTTTTGCTGGTTAATTGGAGATAGGAGTCTCAGTGGGCTTTCTTGTGTGGGCTGGCTTTGAACCTTGGTTCTTAGATCTCATCTTCCTGAGTAGTTAGGATTACAGGTGTGAGACACCAACACTGGCTCCCTCTCCTCCCTTTTAAAGAAGTTTTTAATGGATTCCATTGTTCTATTTCCTTACATAAAGTATTTCGATTATCTTCATCTTCCTGTCCCTCTTCTTCCCCATTCCCCTTCCAAGGGATTTCCATTTCCTGTTTTGCACTCATGCTATAGAGAAAGTAGTGATGTCAGTTTGTGTGTGTGTGTGTGTGTGTGTGTGTGTGTGTGTGTGTGTGTGTGTAGAACTTTGGAGTTTTACATAGGCAATTTGCTGCCATATTTGAAGCAGCCACTAGAGGACACTCAAACACTGGGGGGGTGGGGGCGGAAGTGTTCCCATCAGTTTAACAGCTTAGCCTTCCATTCTAGATGTACTGGATGTGACATTCATCTTTTTTTCTCTTTTTAGTAGCTGAAAAAACAGAGCTCCATTGTGTTGGTCTTTTTTATGATTTGAGGTTAGCAGGACGAACTGTAAGCTGGGACCTCCCCTCCAGAAGAATGTTGGCTCATCATTCTTGCACTTTTCCAGGTACCATGGAGCACACTTATAATCCCAGCTATTCAGGAGACTGAGATCTGAGGATCACTGTTCAAAGCCACCCAAGGCAGGAAACTCTGTGAGATTCTAATCTCCAATGGACCACCAGAAAACTGGAGGAGGAATTGTAGCTCAAAGTGATAGAGCACTAGCCTTGAACACATAAGCTAAAGGGCAGCATCTAAGCCCCAAGTTGAAGTCCCAGCACCAACACCCCCAATCCCCAACCCTGATCATCCAACCTTGAAATTAAAATCTATGAAATAAGATAAGCAGGTACTGTGTGACTCTTGTATTTTTGAAGATGAAACATAAAGGAAAAGAGGAGAGGGCTTCTGTTTCATGAAAGACATTAAAATTTAAGTCCTACCTATGACTAGTCCTATTAAATGAATGGAAACTACAAAACTGCAGCGCTGTCAGCTGGCTGACTATTGCAAATTATTGTTTAGTGCTGGATTGCCTGTGCTCAAACTGCTGCTATGAAATCAAAAGCCATTTTGTAAAAAATTTGTGCAAAAATGTGGGGTTTTGGCTTTATCTTAAGTCACGTGACTCACACGAAATGGCTCAAAAGCCTTTATAGGCTGGTTATTCTGGCAGGTGCAATACTTGGGATCCCTGGACAGAAATGATATGTGTAACCCTGTTTTTGGATTTTTTTTTGGCAGGCCTGGCATTTGGACTCAGAGACCTTGCAATTACTCACAAATACACACACCAAGCCTTTATTACGATTACTAATCATTTTTCCTTATTTTTCAGATAGAGTGTCAGGTTTTGATTTCTTTTTGTCCTAGCTTTTCTCAAATTATAATTCTCAAAATGATGCTTCTCTCACTCAGCTGGAATTACAGACACTCGCCACCCTGCCCAATTTAGTGGTTACAATGGGGGTCAGGGTAGGAGTGTCTGACTAACTTTTTTGCCCAGACTTGCCTTGACCCACAATTCTCCCAGTGTCTACCTCACGCAGAACTGGGATTGCAGATGTAAGAAAACACACTCAGCAATATACCTGCTCTTGACCCTGAAAATATCCTTGTTCACATCCAGTGGGGCAGAGTGCTATTATCCTAGCTACTCAGGAGGATGTGACCTGATGATTGTGGTTCAAAGCCAGCCCAGGCAGAAAAGTGCCTAAGACTCTTAAACCTACAAGAATAAAAGTGAACCCATGGCTACAATAGCACCAGCCCAGCTACTTGCTAATTCTACCTTATATGTTACTAAGCCAAAGGGACATTTTTTTTTGTCAGTCATGGGGCCTAAATCAGGGCCTCAGGTGTTGTCCTGAGTCTCTTTGTACTCAAGGCTAGCGCTCTACTACTTGAGGCATAGCACCACTTCCAGTTTTCTGGTGGTTCATTGGAGATTAGAGTTTCATGGACTTTTCTGCCCAGGTTGACTTTGAACTGTGATCCTCAGATCTCAGCATCCTGAGGAGCTGGGATCATAGGTGTGAGCCTCCAATACCCAGGCGAGATCTGTTGAGAGTGAACTGCCTTTTAAGGTCCAGGCCCTGAGTTCAAATCTGTATGGCACCAAAAAACAAAAAGGTAAACCCCTACCAAGGTGAATAAGATGGTTGCTCTTCTTCTAATATAAAGACTAAAGAAGTGTGACATGGATCTGACATAATAGACTCTCTGTCTCTGTCTGTCTGTCTGTCCGTCTGTCTGTCTGTCTCTCTCTCTCGGTCTCTTTGCAGTCAATTTCTCTCTGGGACTGTCCTTTTGTTTTGTTTTCTCTTTGCATGAGTTCAACTGTCCATCTCACCATCTTTCCTTCCATTTCATTTTAGGAGGAGAGAAAGAACTCTCGAGCAAGGTGGCTGGTGCCCTTGGCCCCACCTACACAGTGGTCATGAGATGTCTTTGGAAAGGGGTGAGGCTCTGGGCCCATTAGACCCCTTCCCCAAATCCAAATTGCACCCTCTTCTCACCCTCGTCAGGCACTATAGCACCAGAGAATAGAAAAATGAGCTAGGTTTTGATTTTTATTTCTGTGACATGGGACTTGAACCCAGGGACTCTTTTGCTCAAGGCTGGTGGTCTACCACTTGATCCACAGCACCACTTCCAGTTTTCTTGGTGGTTCATGAGAAGTCAAGAATCGCATTGACTTTGCTGTCTCTGCTGGCTTTGAACTGTGATCTTCTAGATGTCAGTCTCTTGAGTAGCTGGGATGAGAGACGTGAGTCCCTCACATTTTTAAGTTGATTGTGATTTTGTGTTTGAATATGTTGGTAAACATGAAGTCAATGAGTGCTACATGAGGAATTCTGTTTTTGGGTTCAAGGTCTTGAGCCCAGGGCCTTGGTGCATGTTAAGTGTTGGATGGTGCTTCTGAGCCCCACCTCACTCTGGGACTTTTTGCTTAGCTAGTTTGAGATTGACGAATGCTATTTGTAGCATGCATCCATCTTCCCTCCCTCCTTCTATCCATCTACCTTTCCATTTTCCCTGCTTCCATCCATCCATTCATGTTTTCTCCTGCACTCCCTCCCTCCCTCCATCCATCCCCTCACTCCATCCATCTTCCTCACTCCTTCCATCCATCCATCTTTCCATCTTCCCACTCCCTTCCCTCCATCCTTCCATTAATCTTCTATCCATCCATCCATTCACCTATCTTCCTTCCTTCCTTCCATTCCATCCATCCATCCATCCATCCATCTTCCCTCCCTCCTTCTATCCATCCATCCATGCATCTTCCCTTCCTTCTTCTATCCAACCACCCTCCTTCCCTCCCTCCCTCCTTCCCTCCCTCCCTCCTTCCTTCCCTCCCTCCCTTCCTCCTTCCCTCTTTCTTATCTCCAACTGAACCACCAAAAATGGAAAAGCCCAAAATGGAGCTGTGGCTCAAGTGGTAGAGTGCCCAGATCTGTGTGAATAAGCTTAGGTAGAGTAACCAGGCCCTGAGTTCAAGTTTCAGTCCTGGAGCTTGAACTCAGGGCCTTGGTGCTGTCCCTAGGCTTTTTGGCTCAAGATTAGTGCTCTACCACTTGAGCCACAGCTCCATTTTTGCTTATTTTTTTCCTTTCTGGGTCACTTGAGAGAAGAGTATGATAGACTTTTCCTGCCTGCAGTGGTTTTGAACCATCATCCTTGGATCTCAGCCTCCTGAGAGTACCTAAGATTACAGGCATGGTCTACCCACAACTGCTGGCCCTGAGAAAATCATTTTTAACAGCCTCTTAATTTCTGTAGTCTTTTCATTGGCTGTCTGCTGTTTTGTGCATGTGATCTAGTGATTTGGAGCAGAGGTTAATGAGGTGTGAAGATGTGCGTGTATGGCGGTGTACATTTAATAGGCCATTGGACAAAGACAAGGTATTCTCCTCTGATTGATTTAAACCTGGCTTAGAGAGCCAGTCTGTTCTGTCTTCTTTGTGCTAGGCTACATCCTAACCATATTTCTCTTAACAGATCCAAGTAATAGAGCACTAGCCTTGAGCAAAAGAAGCTTAAAGACAGTACCCAGGCCCTGAGTTCAAGACCCAGGACCAGCAAAAAAAAAGAAAGAAAATTATTTTTTGTTTCTTTAAATTCTTAAAACATTTTTTGTAAAGGTGATGTACACAGGGGTTACAGTTAGGTGTGTAAAGTCTGAATTTCTTATTCCTTGCAAATAGATATTTTCATTTTTTTTGTGTGTTTTGTGCCAGTACTGAGACTTGAACTCGGGGCCCAGGTGCTGTCCCTAGGCTTTCTCTTTTAAGGCTGGTGCTCTACTGCTTAGGCCACAACTCCACTCCCAGTCCTTTTGTTGGTGGTTCATGGGAAAGGAGTCAACACAGACTTTCTTACCTGGCATTTGGCTTTGAGCTGCAATCCTCTGGATCTCAGCCTCCTGACTGCCAAGGATGACGATCTGAGCCATGGGCACCCAGCAGGTTTTCCACCTCCGTCACGGTGCCTGTGGCTCCTTGCAGGCCCTGTGTCGACTCACCCGCCAGTGCCCCACCGCCTTCTGGAACATGATTGAGACATTGGGGCCGACTACAGTCATCAGTGCACTGGCCCATGCCATCTGCAAGGTGCAGCAGTACCTGCTGACCCTCTTCAATGGCATGCTGTCCTGCTGCACCCACCTGCAGAGCCTCACCCAGGAAAAGGGGGGCCTTGCTGCTCCCTCCCTCTGCCTCATAATGACCATCTTGAGCCCGGTACTAGTACTGCTCACCTGTAATCCTGGCTACTCTGGAAGCTGAGATCTGAGGACTGAGATGCAAAGCCAGCCCATGCAGAAAAGCCTGTGAGACTTTTATCTCCAATGAATCACCAGGAAACCATAAATGGGGCTGTGGCTCAGGTGGTAGAGCAGTAGTGTTGAGTGGCAAAGCTCAGTGACAGCACCAAGGCCCTGAGTTCAAGTCCCATGACTGAAAAAAACAAAAACAAAAAACAAAATCAGGTAGCTGGTATGCTTTTTATTTCTTGTCATGTTTGAGGATTATAATCTGTCCACTCTGCACAATGGAGATGGCTGGACGTTCTTCACACGTGTTCCACAAGAACTTTCTAGAGACTCGGCTGTCTCCTGTAGGATTTCTGTTTTTGACCATCTGTTCCTTGGCAGCCCATCCACTGCCATTTGAGCCAAAGCCTTCCTTGTGGTTCTCTATATTCCGTTTCATAGCCTCAAAAAGCTGCTGCTCAGCTGCCAGACGAGGTGAGACTCTCCCCAGGAGGGACTAAAGGACAGCCTGCCACATCCTGGCTGTGGAGTGCACAGAGCGTCTATCATGGTCTCCAGGTGAATGTGAGAATTGTGAGCCATGGTGGACCTGGCCCATACAAGGCTGGCCCTCTCCCACTCGAGCCACACCTCCACTTTGGCTTTTTGCTAGCTCACTGGAGGCTGAGATCCAGAGGACCAAGCTTTGAGGCCAGCCAGGATGGGAAAGTCCGTGGGACTCTGATCTCTAATGAACTACCAGAAACCTGAATTGGCATCATATGTGGCTCAAAGTGGCAGAGTATTAGCCTTGAGTGGACAAGCTCAGGAACAGCACCCAGGCCCCAAATTCAAGTCCCACCACTGACACAAAAAGAGCAAGGGAAAGTGCCCAAGGCCAGTACTCTCATTCTCACACACATTATACAGAACTGGTAGCCAAAGATACATGAAAAGGTTCGAACGTTAGGCACAGCAGAGCTGCCATGTCTCCCTGTCGCCTGCAGGCTGGTGATGTGCATCGAGAGGAACAGCAGGAAGACCATGCCATGTGAGGAGCAGCAGAGCTGTGGCACATGTCTGTCCAGATGTTTGGAGGTGCTCATCTGTCACATTGCCCAGGAGAAGCTGGGAATTGTGGGTAGGCTACTATCTCCCTCTCTTCTCTCCTTTCTATGTTTATTTCACCCTCACTTTTTTTTTGCCAGTCCTGAAACTTGAACTCAGGGCCTGGGCACTGTCGATGAGCTCTTCAGCTCAAGGCTAGCACTCTATCACTTGAGCCACAGCACCACTTCTGGTTTTCTGGTGGTTCACTGGAGATAAGAATCTCACAGACTTTCCTACTCTGGCTGGCTTTGAACTGTGATCCTCAGACCTCAGCCTCCTGGGTAGCCAAGGTTACAGGCATGAGCCATCATGCCCAACCATTTGTGATGTGTCTTGCATAAAATCCTCCAAGCCCTGGATAACATGCCTGGCTACAAACACCCCTCTACATTTCAAGGCAGGCAACTGAAGCTGTGCCTTCCCATGATGCCCATGGCCCTGCACCTGGTCACCTCCCAGGTGCTTCCCTTTTCCAAGGGAATCCAGGTGACACCCAGTGCCCTCTGGAATCAGACTCAGGGTGGGGGCAGTGACATGGGCCATGCCCTTCAGGGTCTTCTCCTTGAGCTCAACATCACTCCTGGTATTCAGGCTTCGATCTTTGCACTCTCTTCTTCCGCTACCAAGTGCATAGGTGTTTCAGCCTCAAGTGATAATGGAAGAATTTCTCTTAAGTTATGGCACCTTTCTGGTGAGTACCAATTTCTGTTTGTGCCAGGCCTGGTGCTTGAACTCGTGGCCTAGGCACTATCTCTGAGATCGTGTGTGTGTGTATGTGTGTGTGTGTGTGTCCAAGGCTGGGTGCTCTGCCACTTGAGCCACAGCTCCACTTCAGGCTATTTTACTGCTGCATTGGAGGTCAGAGTTTTATGGACTTTCCTGGTTAGGCTGGCTTTGAACTGTGATCCTCAGATCTCAGCCTCCTGGGTTATTGGGGACAGGCAGGAGCCACCAGCACTGGCATAGAGCACCCACGGAAAACATGAGATCTGTTGTGTTTCTTTTTACTTTTCCTCTGCCATTTGAATCTGATGTATTGAAAGAAATCCAGTGGCATTAGATTTTTGTCTCGAGAGGAATGACCTTTTTATCTGTTGACTGTAAGAAAGTTTGACATTTGGAGAAAAAGCACATTCTTTGTCCTGAATAATGCATTTTGTTCGCTAGATGCCCCACCCTGTTGCATATGCTTGATTGAGCACTTTCATAAAGCTTAGTCTTAAACGTCACTGAAGATATTTCAGATAAATTTGGGAGAATGGGATACAACTGCCTTCCAATTGTTAATCATGTAGGCTTGCTTTGTCCAATGTTGTTTGTATCATGTCTCTTTAGATGGTGACAAATTTCTACATTGATTTCTGTTCTTTTCTTTTTTGGTCAGTCATGGGGCTTAAACTTGTGGCTTGGGCACTGTCCCTGAGCTCTTTCACTCAAGGCTGGCACACCACCACTTTGAGCCATAGTCCTAATTCCTGCTTTTTGGTGGTCATTGGAGAGAAGAGTCTCAGAGTCTTTCTTGCCTGGGCTGTCTTTGAGCCATGGTCCACCAGGACCCATAGGATAGTTGTTATATGAAATGTCATGTACCTTATATAATATTGTGTTGTAGCAGTCTGTATTTTCTTTCAGCATTTGTTTGCTGCCTTTACTAAAGATGTCATGTTTACCAGAGTCACATTAAGTTGATCAACCCGGGAGAAACGAACATCCACGAGCAAATGATGACCGGCCCAGATATTTGTGCCTGTGTGTGAAACAACTAACAGTGACATTTAGAACATGCAGGTGGGAAGGTGGGTGCTGGTCATCACACCTGTCATCCCAGCTACTCAGGAGGCTGAGATCTGAGGATCATGCTTCAAAGCCAGCTCCAGGCAGGAAAGACCATGAGAATCTGATCTGAGTGGCACTGTTGCTCAAGTGGAAGAGTGCTAAACTTGAGCAAAAGAGCTCAGGGAGAGTGCCCAGGCCCTGAGTTCAAATCCCACAACTGGCAGAAAAATAAATTCAGACAATCAGCAAGAATGATGACCAACTGTATTCCCAGGGCTCGCAGCATTTGAGGAGTTTGTCAAGATCACTTTATCCACATTTGAAACTGTGATCCAGCACCCTGAATTTCTGAAAGACTACCATCCCACAGTCAGTGCTTGGTGGTTGAGCAGGAAGAGCTCTGCCCAGGAGGGGACAGTGGTGCCCCATCTTTCCTCTGTGCTGCCTCTAAGTGAGCTTCAAGCATCTCCTTGCCTCCACGCATGCATCCCCACCCATGAGTGCAACTGGGGCTTGCATTCAGGGCCTGGGTGGGGTGTGCACTGATCCTTCACTTCGTTTCATGAGGCTAGCACTCTACCCCTTGAGCCACAAGTCCACTTCTGGCTTTTTGCTGGTTACTTAGGGTAAGAGCCTCAAGACTTTCTTCTTGGGCTGGCTTTGAAATGGGCCCCTCAGATCTCAGCCTCCTGAGTAGCTAGAATTACAGGCCACCAGCAACTGGCTTTCATTTTGTGTCTTTACAAGCTACCAGCAGAGGATTTTCATAGTCTTGACACAGCCCATGGCTATGTTTTCTGTTTTAATTTTTAAGGCAAACTAAAAACAGTGACATTTTATTTTTCACCTTGTTTTCTTTGAGTAGGTAATTATATTTATTAGACTATAAAAGTTGCAGCTCTTACAATCAAAGAGGCTCAAACAAAGGATTTCTCCATACTTTGATCCACCTTTGTCTACAGCCTTTAAGGAATATCTCACTTGATTCGTTTAGACTTATCTGTGAGAAAGCCACACATGATATACCAATGTCTCATTACTGAGAAACAGGCTGCTCTGGGTTTTGAGAAAAGCTGGATTTTGTTTCTTTAAAGAAACTGAATAAAACTCCTGCATTTTTTATAAAGAAGTCTAGTTGGAGGAAAAATGTCTATTGGATGCAAAGGAATCTGCTTTTTAGGAAGCAGACCAGCCTAGCTCACAGAATGAATCCTGTTGCTTCTTGAAAGGTTAATTGAATTTTGTCTTAAAATGATATTTCAAAGGATGGTATATGACACTACACTCTATATTATTGCACTGTTTTATAACCCTGGGCTTTGTTTAGAAGCTTCTTACATAAAGCCATGCAGAATATCAAACCCGTTTGCTAGTGTAAATAACAATAAATAGATTGACACCTCCCGATTTCCCCACCTTCTGGGAGGAAATAGGGGAGAAGGCTCAGGTCTGAAATCTGCAGCCCAATGCATAGGGTTTTGTTGGGGTTTCATCTCCCCTCCACCTTTTTCTTGACATCTGAGCCTCTGGGGTCCCCTTAGCCAAGGCCACATTTCTGGGGCAAAAAAAAAAAAAAAATGTTTCAAAGGATTGTACTTACAATTAGATTAATTCATAGTGTGAAGATGCCTAGAAGGCTACTTTGGTGGTAGGAAGAGCCAAAGTACTTATTAAGAACTAGCACTGGCCAGGCACTAGTGACTTGCACCTGTGATCCTAGCTACTCTGGAAGAAGAGATCTGAGGATAGTGTGTTGGACGCCAACCCAGACCGAAAGTCCATGAGAAACTCATCTCCAGTTAACCAGCTAGTAGCCAGGAGTGGAACTGTGGTTCATGGGGTAGAGCATTAGCCTTGCAGGAATGCAAGGTTAAGTTCCAGCTCTGGTACTAACACACACACGAAGCAGATAAACACCCTGGAAGTCAAGGGTTGGGTTGGAGTGGTCATTTCTCAGAGAGAGAACTTGCAGGAAGAACAAATAGCACGTCCACGTGGCTACAAGCTGCAAGCATGGCCTGCACACAGCATTGAGAAAATACAGATGGGCAGGGCATGGGTGGCTCACGCCTCTCATCCTGCTACTCTGGAAGCTCATATCTGCGGGTCCTGGTTCAAGGCTAGCCTAGGCGGAAAAGTCTGTGATACTATTATCTCAGTTAACCTCCAAAAATAAAAGTCATAAGGGGACGTGTAGCTTGGGTGGTACTGTGTTCGCCGTTAGCAAAAGAAGCTTAGTGACAGCACCCAGGCTCTGAGCTTGAACGGCGGAACTAGCATATGTGTGTGTAAGTGTGTGTGAGTGTGTGTGTGTGTGAATGTGTGAGTGTATGTGAGTGTTTTTGCTGGTACCTGGGCTTTTTCACTCGAGTCTGGAGCCCTGAAACTTGGACATTCCTGCAGTTTGCGTTGACACTGGTACTTGAGATGGCGTGGGGGCCGTGTAACGTGGGCATTGCGCGTAAGTGTGTGGCTCGCGGATTCCCAGCATGTGACCAGGGCGTTGTGCATAATGGGCGCTCCAGGAACCGCAGCCTCCCCCAGGGCGGACCGCACCCCGCTGGGCACGCGCTCCCTCCCCCAGTACTCGAATCGCTCCCCCGCCTCTCTGTGCGTGGACCCGGCCACAGCTGGTGGAACACGTGGACGCGGCCAGCTCCGAGCCTCGCGCAGAGATCTGGGGACCCCGAGCCCCTGAAACCCCGCTTCCCGCTGGGCGCGGCCACTCCAGCAGCCACAGCCCCGCGCAAGGCCCGGCATTACCTTTCTTCTCTTTGTCTAGTAATCTTTTAATAAATCATAAATTATGTAAAAAAACAATGTCCAGAGTTCCTTAGTCGAATACATTCAGACTTAAAAAATAATTATTTATTGTCAAAGAGATGGATAGAACGGTTACAGTTTCATACGTGAGGCAGTGGGTACATTTCTTGTACAATTTTCTCCTCCCTCATTTCCCCCTCCTCCCCTTTCCCTCTCCCCCATGAGTTGTTCAGTTGGTTTACACCAAATGGTTTAGCAAGTATTGCTTTTGGAGTCGTTTGTCTTTTTATCCTTTGTCTCTCGCTTTTGATATTCCCTATTCCCTTTCACTTCCCTAGTTCTAATACCAGTGTACACAGTATCAAGTCTGAAGAGGAAATGAGAATAGCCAAGAAACACCTGAAGAAGTGCTCCACATCACTGGCCATAAAAGAAATGCAAATCAAAGCAACACTGACATTTCCTGATAATGTCCATTATCAGGAAAACAAACAGTAACAAATATTGGAGAGGATGTGGCCAAAAGGGAACCCTACTTCATTGTTGGTGGGAATGTAATCTGGTCCAGCCACTCTGGCAAGTGGTATGGAGATTCCTCAGAAGGCTCCACTCTGCCCCAGCAGCCCCACTTTTGGGCATCTACCCAAAAGACCACAAACAAGAACACACTAAAGCCACCAGCACAACAATGTTCATCGTGGCACAATTTGTCATAGCTAGAATATGGAACCAACCCAGATGCCCCTCCTTAGACGAATGGATCAGGAAAATGTGGTACATATACACAATGGAATTCTATGCCTATATCAGAAAGAATGACATTGCCCCATTTTTAAGGAAATGGAAGGACTTGGAAAAAATTATACTAAGTGAAGTGAGCCAGACCCAAAGAAACATGGACTCTATGGTCTTTCCAGAGGCCCACAGCCAACAGCTGCTCTTGCAATGCAGAGGAACTTCACACTAGCTCACCTGGACAGCACACCTGCACAACACACTTGCACAGCACACTTGCAGAGCACACCTGCACAGCGCACCTGCAGAACAAGGATCACATGCACACCAGCACACCTGCACAGCACACCTGCAGAGCTGGACCACACACCAGCTTAGCAGCACACCACACCTGCAGAGCTGGACCACAAACCAGCACACCTGCACAGCACACCTGCAGAGTTGGTCCACACACCAACACACCTGCAGAGCTGAACCACACACCAGCCTGCCTGCAGAGCACACCTGCAGAGCTGGACCACACACCAGCACACCTGCACAGCACACCTGCAGAGCAGGGACGGCACCACACACCACACACACCTGGCTCATGGAGGGAGATGGGTCTTTCTTATGCTGCCTCTCTGGGCTCCTCCTGACTCCATTCTTGCCTCCCAAGTAGCTGGGATTTTAGGTGTCGCCAAAGCACCTGACAGATGAACTAACAATCTGAACATCATCAAATGTGTTCAGGAATTAATATGTCAAGGATATGAGTGATGGATAGATAGACGTGAGATTAAAATTGTACGTATTTAGCATCTACATTTAGACTTATTAAAGTAGCTGTGGCAACAATCATGCTTCTTTATACATTGAGGAGAGCTTCAATCAAGGGGCTGTGTTTGGGAGAAAAAGAATTCAGAGTGCACTGTTTTTAGCTTTGACTACTGTGAACATGATTTAGCTTTGACTAGTATGACTATACTTTTGTATGTTTGGCAAATACAAGCTATGATTCAGAATCTTAGATTTGTATATCATATGTTTTTTCTCTCTCCCCCCCTCTGTGTGTGTGTGTGTGTGTGTGTGTGTGTGTGTGTGTGTGTGTGTATGCTGGAATGGGGCTTGAACTCAGAGCCTCATGATTTTGCTCAGTTTTTGTTCTCATAGCTTTTACTTTACCACTTGATCCATGCATCCGATTCTGCCTTTTTGCTGGTTAATTGGCGATAAGACTCTGTCTGGTTTGTCTGCCCTGACTGTCTTTCAACTGTGATCCTCAGATCTCAGCCTCCTGAGTAGCTAGGATAACAGGCGTGAGCCACCAGAACCTGGCTTCATCTCAATGTTTAAATGCTTTCATATATTTTGCAATACTGTCTTTTCATGGTTGTTACCACCCTGTCTAGTTCTACACATGGATCCTCTAGATCTCAGAAACTAGAGGTACAGATAGGAGTCAGCAGTGCCCAATTATGTTAAATGCATTCTTATTTACAAATAAATACTCAAGCAAAAACCATCCCTCATTTCAACAGCTGGATGTTAGAAGAGGTCTAAATGGTGGTCAGTAAATTTAGAGATTTGTTAATTAATTTGGACCAAAGCTACCTTTTCATACTATTAACGTGTATCTTGTTTCTGCAGCTGAAGTAATCATTACACTTGTACCTTAAGGAGTGATCCACAGTGGATTGGGCCGCCTGAGGCTCTCCCATCTACCCCTGCCTCCCCAGGCCTCCACAGGCCCAGACATCTGGCCAAGCCTGCCCTGCTCTACCCACCATGACCCCAGCCCCAGGACAGTGCTGCACCACTCTGCCTCACTCCCTGAAGGTGGCCCTGCTCTCTGCCTTCTTCACCTCGCTCAGGAAGGCCCACCTCATCAGCCTTTCTACATTCCCACATTCTAACCTGCATGGGGAAAGTCTCTCCGACTTCACAGAACACCTTCCCATTGTCAAATCAGAGCAAACCTAAAGCTACCACGGAAAAGCCAATTCACACCATTTCATTCTTCTCCTTCCTCATAAGTTCCTCTTGCTTTTATTTTTGGACTGCAAGGAAAGTTTTCTTTCTTCCTCATTCCTTGCTTCCTTCCTTCCCTTCCTTCCTCTCTTTCCTTCCTTCCTTCCTTCCTTCTTTCCAAACTCTAGGCTCTTTAAATCATTGAATTTCAGTTTTTACACATAGTCCTAGGACAGACAATTCAGGGGACAAAGGTTTTGTTGGGGGTACTGCATGCTACTGGGACTGCTCGCTGATGACTGGTAGCTCCTGGATAGCTTCAGGTTAGGGACTAAACATGGGGGGTACTAAGGCCATGCAAGGAGGGTAGAAGGATTGAAGATGAAGCTAACCAATCTATGTAATGGAGGTTCCCATACAAACCCCAAAGGGCTGGCTTTGGAGCACAGACAGCTGGCCATGGATGTGGAAGGCCCTGGAAGGAGGCATGCCAGGAGGAGGTAGACCAGTTCTCCTTCCACACCTCTCCCCAAGCACCTCAGCAGAACTATTTGCAAGCATGCTATTTTTCTGGGATCTAGTTGCTCCTCTAGGTCACATACTGCATCATGAGACACATAGCCTGCTGCAGACCTGGCTGCCATGCAGAAAACCAAACATCTGGCAAAAGAGCTATATATACATGTGTGTGTATATGTATGTGTGTGTGTGTGTGTGTGTGTGTGTGTGTGTGTGTGCATGTGTGTGTGTATGTTATGCATTTGTAGCCAGGAAGTTAAGAGAAAATGTATGTACCATCACTGATCACCAAGAAGGTATGAATGAAAGTCATAGAAATATCACACTCCAGTTAGAACAGGTATTATAAAACATGGCACAAATACCCAGGCACTAATGGCACCCACCTGTAATCCAAGCTACTCAGGTGACTGAGTCCTGAGAATGAGGGCTTGAAATCAGCCAGGGAAGGAAAGTCCTTGAGACCCTCATCTCCAATTATGTATTCAAACAGCCAGATGTGGACCTGTGGCTCAATTGGTAGAGCATTACCTTGAGTAAGAAAGCTTAAGACCAGTGCCCAGGCCCTGAGCTCAAGGTGAAAATCGACACATACTGCTTTACATATATGGGAATTCTGCTTCATTGTTGGTGCACACACCACTGGAGACAAAATTGGAGATTCCCTAACACATAAAATCAGAGCAACTACAGGAATCCAGAAAGTGCTCTTGGAGAAAGCCTAGTGTCATAAATTATTTAACATTTTTAGCAGCCTAGAAAAATAACACTTAGTTGCACCTTCATACCATATTTTCACATGACTTTGGCCAAAGTGGAAAGATAATATTCCTCTGTAACTTCTTCAACTGTGCCTGCCATTTAAACTCTGTTATTTTAAATTTCTTTTGGAGGAAAACCACAGAATTGTTTCAACAATGATAAATGCTCCATCTATTGGCATAATTGAGCTCAGGCACAAGTTCCCATATTTGAAACTCAGTAAAATTCTTCACCTTTCCTACTCAGAAGTCTTGTGTACTGATAGAGATGTTCAAAATCAGAATACCAGCTATGTACTTCTGCAGCATGCCTGCACCTCAGGAGGCTGAGGTCTGGGGATAGGGGTTCAAAGCCAGCCTGAACAGGAACCGTCTTTGAGACTTTTATCTCCTATGAACCAATAAGAAAGCCCTAAGTGGAGTTATTGGTCAAGTGGTAGAGCACCAGCCTTGAGTTCAAAAGTAACTCACAGTGCCTGGGTCCAGAGTTTAAGCTCCTGAACTATCACACACACACACACACACACACACACACACACACATGCAAATGAGTACTGTCTTAAAATATATGAAATTTGTGTGTCCTTACTTACTAATATGTGGTTGTTTTCCTAACAGTTTGCATTCAAAACTTATTCTAAAAATGTGTGTAATTCTTTTGCATACTGTCATCAGATATTTCTATCACAAACTTGAGATAATTCACGCAAAGAACTGGCTATTCATGTAGATGACATTTTATGTAATTAAAGCCAAAGGAGGAATTAATCCAAATATTTTAAGGATGACAGATATTTCTAAGAGATTATTTGCTGGGCATCACTAGTCTTTTCTTAATCTGAACATGTTGGTAAAATATAGCAACAATTTCAAATTAATTATCCACTGGCTTAAGCTTGTTTATAATTCTTACATGAAATTATTTAACACTGAGATCAGCAAAACTTTTCTGTGAAGTAGTAAAAAGTAAATATTTTTGACTCTGCACATTGCATTTATGTAACATATATCCTTCTTTAATTGTTTTTTCTCTGTGGATTATTGTTCTGTGTAGCTTAAAAATTTTAAACTTAAAGTTTCCAATATATAAAAACAATTTGGGATATAAAAGCTACACAAACCATAGCTTGCCACTTGCCACACTAAGTCACTATATTTGTGTTTTGTTTTGTTTTGTTTTGTTTTGGTTTGTTTTATTTTTTGCCTGTCCTGGGGCTTGAACTCAGGGCCTGAGCACTGTCCCTGGCTTCTTTTTGCTCAAGGCTAGCATTGTGCCACTTGAGCCATAGCGCCACTTCTGGCCGTTTTCTATATATGTGGTGCTGGGGAATTGATTCCAGGGCCTCCTGTATAGGAGACAAGCACTCTTGCCACTAGGCCATATTCCCAACCTACGTCACTATATTTGGAGAACAGTTACTTCTAAAAATCTTCTTCAAAAGGAATATTAATAAGTTAATACCCTCTTAGCTTTAGTTTCTGTTTAGAAAGATCATTATCCAAATATTTAATTGAATTAAAAAAATTCATTCAATGGTACAGCTAAACTTTCACATGTGAATAACCATAAAGGAATGCTTAAAATAATGTCATGTCATGAGAAGATAAAACCCACAATCCAAAAGCAAGTCAAAAGTTGGGGGTAGAATTTTATTGCAGATTTATGGAAGTCAGAATAAGAGACAATTTCATGTCTTAAATGAAGAACTGGTTCATATATTTTGATGGGAATTACAGAAAGACATAATCATGCGGCTTTAGGATAGCAGAGCCACGTGAATTGCTTAGCCCAGAGAAATAGGAGTGGAGTGGAAAGATACTCATTTTTAAGAGCAGCTGTAAAGTAAAAAAATAGTTCAAAATTATTATGGCAAGGAGTACAAGTAGATAGAAGGACTGTTTCAACACAGGCAGAGGAATCATTGTAACACAAATAATATGTGTATCATTCCAGTGAAAGAAAAGAAGGCAAGTGTGAAAGTGCTTTTCTTTTTTTCCCTTTCCTTTTCTCCCACCCTTCTCTTTCCTTCCTTCTTCCCTTCCTTCCTTCCTTCCTTCCTTCCTTCCTTCCTTCCTTCCTTCCTTCCTCCTTCCTTCCTTCCTTCCTTCCATCCCATCCTCTGTAGCCACATTTATTTCAGGACCCTGTCCAACTGGGCACGGTGGCCCAAGTCTGACTGTAAGCACTTGGGCGGATGATTGATTGAGGGCAGCTCCGAGGAAACATCAGAGGTTCTATCTGAAGAATAAGCAAAAAGGGATTCAGGTACATGATTCATTTGGAAGAGCAACTACCTAATAATTTCAACGTCCAATACCAACAAATGAAAAACAAAAGAAACAAAATCTGTGATCATGACCCCTCAACAGTTATAAACTCATTATTACTGAAGTAATCAAGAAGATGAAGATGAAAGAAAAATATTACCTCTAAACTCTTATCTAAATTAATATGGAATACCTCATTCACACACACACACAATTAGGATTGGATGAAGATATATAGTTATCTCTAGAAATAGTTTGTGACATTGTCTGATGTAATAGAAGTGGGTTAAATACAAGGTAGCCTTAATTATATTAAAAATAGTGATATAAATGTTGTTTTACATCGCTCACTACCAAAGGAAAATGAACCAGATGAAAGATGAAAATGAGAGAGGATCTGTGGGTGTTAGCATTCTGAATTTCCTTGCTTTGAAGAGAGGTCCATGCAGAATCAGTGCATTTGGTGACCACAGGTGTGAAGGGCAATTCTGTAAATAGGGATCAAGCATCTTCTGATGGTAGAAGTGCCACACATTTAAAGACAATAACACCCTACCCTGATAATAATGGTTATTCTTTAATGTTTTTCTCACTTATTTTGTGATAAAAAGAAAATTGTAAGGATAACAAGGATTTTTATTGCAGCATAATAATCTCACGGTCCTTTCAAAACATTCTAATGGGAATTGTGGGAAGACGGCGGAGGAGCGACTGAGCCCTGCAGAGCTCCCTCCGATATCGTAGTTTTCTCACCTCATAGAAACTGTTTCTCTGAGAAGACAGCCAAAGTAAGTTCTAACAGTACAGGGATTCTGAACAGGAAGGAAAATTCGACTTTGCTGGTCTGAAAACACAGATTTGAGCTCCGGGCAGCGTCCCGCCGCTGCGCCAGCGCCGGCTCTGGCACAGTGCCGGGCACAGCCCCCCGCACTCCACACAGCTAAAGCGAGAAATACTCCAGACGGCAGCCGAGCACGGAGGACCTGACATTGCAGAGACAGCGTGAGTACCCCACAAAAAAATTATTTTCGCTTGTGCCCACAGTCCAGCTTCTGGAAGGCACCCCTGTCCCCACCGCCAGAGCAAAGCGCCATCTTTGCCACTGGCATAGGGTCAGACCAGACTGGAACTGAAGCGGGCCTGGGGAAAGCGAGGTCAAAAAAGCCATCTTTGAAAAGGGCAGGAGGGGCGGAATCAGTGAGAACCAGCTCCGCAAAAAAGAACGCCCCCTGCCCTGGTGGGAGGCGAGTCCTGGGCAGCTTAGCCAGAGATGCCCCGCCCTGCCTGCCGGAACTTCTAAACTTAAAGCAAAAGCTGCGAGCAGCTACCAGGGGCACGGAAACAACAGACGGAGGAACAAACAGTTCCGGGGACAGCTAAACGGTCCCGTCACAGAGGAAACTAATTCCCAGCCCAAAACGGAGCTGCATTCCATAGCTACCTATGCCAAGGAGGCCGCTTCCCTCGGGCAAGCAACTCTCAGTGGAGCAAAACAGGCCAGAGGCGCCACGCTCTGCTGAGTTCACAGTCTAGTCAAGTCCAGGCATCAAAGGCAGCGGCCCCACAGCAGACAGAGGAGCCACAGTTCCTGTGACTGCCCACGTCGCCATCGACAGAGAACGCCCAAGGCCTGCCTGCAAGCTGTGCGAACCTCAGAGACCCACGATTGCACCAACAGGGGAGAAGGTCAGAACAGAACCACCCCTTGCCAACTGAAATC
Organism: Perognathus longimembris pacificus; assembly: GCF_023159225.1. Lineage (NCBI taxonomy): Eukaryota > Metazoa > Chordata > Mammalia > Rodentia > Heteromyidae > Perognathus > Perognathus longimembris. Next base: position 962,074 of record NC_063185.1, read on the forward strand.
AAGTCAAACCAGCCAATCAGGAAAATAGACTGCAGTCCATTGCAGGGAAACCAGAGACTGGTTTCTTTTTCTTTTCAAACATTTTTTTTTAAACTTTTCTTTTAAATTTTCTTTTTAATTTTTTCACACCTGAAACATCATTGGCTGGTTTTTTTTGTTTGTTTGTTTTCCATTTTTACTGGTTTGTTTTATCAAGTTTTTTTTGTGTTTGTTTATTTGTTTGGGTTGTTCCTTTTCTGTTATTTTCCTTTTTATTTACTTATGCTTCCTTGTTAAATAATTTTTCTCTGTTTTGTGTATCTGTCTTCCAGTATTTTTACTTCATTTCTCTCGTTGCGTCCTCTTCCTTTAAAAATTACTTTCCTATAAATAACACCTACACCCTTTTCTGCTAACTCTCCAGTGTCTGTTATTTTATCAATGTTCTTTCTACTGATTCTACTCTTCTCCACATTTCCACGTCACTGAAACTAAACCAAAATCACCACCACCCCCCCATACACTTTACTCTATTCTCTTTACTACCTCCAACTTACCCTCCTGATTTACTGCCTGGACCTCCAGGTTCCATTGACTCCTGGTTATTGGATAGAGGGTATCCCAGCTTAATACGAGTGAATCAAAGGGGTTCATAGAGAAAGCCAGTCCTAAAAGAACTTAATATAAAAACAAGAATTGCGTATAAGGTTGTAACAGTAAATAAGTAACTACTGAATACAGGGCCCAGGATCAGATGTTACATTGAAATTGTATTCTTTAGGAACACCAAATCTAACTTTATAGACAGGTATACAAGTTATCTGTATATAATTGTGAAATTGTAAGATTTACACAACAGTGCTTGGTAAGGGCTGCTTTGGGTCTTAAACAGTGCTCACAGGTGCTGGTAGACTGGCATTCCCAATTCAAATGGGCAGAAGAAACACAAGAAAGATGGCAAATAATGAAGTCTTATCCCCCACCCAAAACAAGCAGGAAGCAGAGCAGTCAATCAAAAACATAGAAGAAAACCCCCAAAATGCTCTACAAAGGTTACTGATAAACATGATAAATGAAAAGTTTGAATCTCTTCAGTCAATTATGTTAGAGCGTGAGGAGGCAAAGCAAAAATTAATGGAGAATTTCATGGCATCCACAAATAGAAAGATAAGTGAGCTTCAAGAGTCAAATGAAAAGATAGCTACCCAACTTAAAGATTTGAGAGACAACACTCAAAACCAAAGTAATGAAGTTAATGAAGTAAAGAAGTCCATACAGGACCTAAGAAATGACATGGAAATCATCAGGAAAGACCAGTCAGAAGGAAAAGAGATTCGAAATCAAGTAGCTAGCCTACAGTCCCGACTAACTGAAGCAGAGGATTGAATCTCAGGAGCTGAAGATTCCTTAGATTCTATGGAGAAAGATCAAAAATCAATACAAATCCAGTCCAAGCAACAAAACAGATCGCTACAGGAGATTCAAGACACAATCAGGAAGCCCAATTTAAGGATAATAGGTATTGAGGAAAACTTGGAGAAAGAGGTTAATGGGATAGGCAACCTATTTAACAGAATATTAGCTGAGAACTTCCCAAACATCCAGAAGGAAAGGCCTATACAGATACAAGAAGCATTCAGAACCCCAAATCGACCAGACCAGAGTAGGACTTCCCACCGACACATTGTGATCAAAACAGCTTCAGCAGAGTGCAAGGAAAAAATACTCAAAGCTGTTAGGGCAAAGAAAACAATCACATATAAAGGAAAAGCAATCAGAATTACCCCAGACTTCTCAGCAGAGACCATGAAAGCAAGGAGAGCCTGGAATGAAGTATACCAAACTCTAAATAAAAATAACTACCAACCAAGAATTCTGTACCCCGCCAAACTCTCCTTCATAGCCGAAGGTCAAATAAAAGTCTTCCACAATAAGGAAAAACTGAAACAATATATCTCCACCAAACCAGCTTTACACAAAATCCTTAAAGATGTACTATACAGGGAAAATAATCAAGATCCCAACACAGACAGAGAAATGAACCCTAATTAGTAAACACTAGATCAAGAAATGGGAAGACACAGCTTTAAACAAGATAGTGATAATGAAAGGAACAAATGATCACCTGTCAATCCTAACTGTCAACATTAATGGACTTAATTCTCCAATCAAACGACATAGGCTGATAACTTGGATCAAAATTCAAGATCCATCTTTCTGCTGCCTCCAAGAGACACATCTATCCAGCAAAAGTAAACATCTTCTAAAAGTGAAAGGCTGGAAACAAATCTATCAAGCAAATGGCCCCCATAAGCAGGCTGGAGTTGCAATCCTAGTATCAGACAAAATTAAAAAAGGTAAGAAGAGACAAAGAAGGTTACTACATACTAGTAAAAGGATCTCTCCAACAGGAAGAAATAACCATCCTAAATATCTACACGCCAAATGCAGGAGCACCCAACTTCATCAAACAAACACTACTGGCTTTAAAAACATTCATAGACCCAAACACAATGATAGTGGGGGACTTTAACACTCCACTATCACCTCTGGACAGATCAACACGCCAAAAACTGAACAAAGAAACCACAGAACTAAACAATTGCATAGACCAACTAGACTTAATCGACATCTACAGAATATTCCACCCAGCAAGGACAGAATACACATTCTTTTCGGCAGCACACGGAACATTCTCCAAAATAGATCACATCTTAGGGCACAAAGAAAATCTGTACAAATTCAGAAGTATCAAAATCATTCCCTGCATTCTTTCAGACCACAATGGAATAAAATTAGAGCTCAACTCATTCAGCCACCACAGAAAATCCCACAATTCATGGAGACTAAAGAACACACTGCTGAACCATCAGTGGATCATTGAAGAAATTAAAACAGAAATTCAAATGTTTATGGACTTCAACCAAGTTGAGGGCACAAAGTACCAGCTCCTTTGGGACACAGCAAAGGCAGTACTCAGAGGAAAATTTATATCTCTGAGTACATACATCAACAAACTGGAGAAACAGCAACTCAGTAATTTAAGGAAGCACCTTAATTTTCTGGAGAGAGAACAGCAAGCCAAACCCCAAGTCAATAGATGGAAGCAAATAATTAAAATCAAATCAGAATTAAATCAATTAGAGACGAAAAAAACCATCGAAAGAATCAACAAAACAAAGAGTTGGTTCTTTGAAAAAATCAGCAAGATAGACAGACCCCTGGCAAACCTGACCAAAGAACGAAGGCAGCACACTCAAATAAACAAGATAAGAGATGAAACAGGTAGCATCACCACAGAAATAACCGAAATTCAGAAAATAATAAGGGACTATTTTGCAAACCTTTATGCCAACAAATTCGAGAACTTGGAAGAAATGGATGATTTACTAGAAAAAATTGATACCCCCAAACTCAACTATGAAGACTTAAACCTTCTAAACAGACCCATATCCAGTATTGAAATAGAAACAGCAATAAATGATCTCCCATCCAAGAAAAGCCCAGGTCCAGACGGATTCACCGCAGAATTCTACAAGGCCTTCAAAACAGAACTCACTCCAATATTTCTCAAACTCTTCAATGAAATTGAAAGAGAACGTTCACTGCCAGACTCATTTTATGAAGCCAGTATAACCCTCATCCCAAAACCAGGCAGAGACTCATCACGGAAAGAGGACTACAGACCAATCTCCCTGATGAACATAGATGCAAAAATTCTCAACAAAATTCTGGCCAATCGACTTCAACAGGTCATCAAAAAAATCATACACCACGATCAAACTGGATTCATCCCAGGGATGCAAAGCTGGTTTAATATACGCAAGTCAATTAATGTAATCCACCACATCAACCGGAGCAAGGTAAAGAACCACATGGTTTTATCGCTGGATGCGGAAAAAGCATTTGATAAAATCCAGCACCCATTTATGCTAAAAGCCCTGGAAAAACTGGGATTCCAGGGAACATTCCTGAATATAATCAAGGCAGTTTATGACAAACCAACAGCAAGCATAACTCTAAATGGTGAAAAACTAAAGCCATTCCCTTTAAAATCAGGAACAAGGCAGGGATGTCCACTCTCTCCCCTGCTCTTCAACATAGTACTAGAATTCCTAGCCAGAGCAATTAGGCAAGAAGAGAATATAAAGGGGATCCAAATAGGAAAAGATGAAGTTAAACTTTCTCTCTTCGCAGATGACATGATCCTATACCTAAAGAATCCCATAGACTCTACCCCCAAGCTACTAGAGCTGATCCAAAACTTTGGCAAAGTTGCAGGATATAAAATAAACCTTCAAAAATCAACGGCCTTTCTCTATGCTAACAACCCGAAGACCGAGGCTGAAATCAGGAAAACAACTCCTTTTGCAATAGCCCCCCAAAACATAAAATACCTAGGAATAACCTTAACCAAAGAAGTGAAAGACCTCTTTGAAGAGAACTTTAAAAGCTTGAAAAATGAAATTAAGTCAGAACTAAGAAAATGGAAAAACCTCCCATGCTCCTGGATTGGGAGGATTAATATAATCAAAATGGCAATATTGCCAAAGGCTATCTACAAATTCAATGCAATACCCATTAATATCCCAACACCATTCTTTAATGAAATAGAGGAAGCAATCCAGAAATTCATATGGAACAATAAAAGACCTAGAATAGCAAAAACACTCCTAAGCAGAAAGAACAGTGCTGGAGGAATTACAATACCCAACTTCAAGCTGTATTATAAAGCTATAGTAATAAAAACAGCTTGGTATTGGCACCGGAACAGGCCTGAAGACCAATGGAACAGAATTGAAGACCCAGAATTAAACCCACAGAACTATGCCTACTTAATCTTTGATAAAGGAGCTAAAACAATAGTATGGAAGAAAGATAGCCTCTTTAACAAGTGGTGCTGGCAAAACTGGCTCAACACATGCAACAAGCTAAAACTAGATCCTTATATATCACCCTGCACCAAAATCAATTCCAAATGGATTAAAGACCTTGAAATCAAAACAGGCACCCTGAAGACACTAAAGGAAGGAGTAGGAGAAACACTTGGGCTCCTTGGCACAGGACAGAACTTCCTTAACAAAGACCCTGAAAGGCTACAAATCAAAGAAAGCTTGGACAAATGGGACTGCATCAAACTCCAGAGCTTCTGCACGGCAAAGGACATAGCTCTCAAGATAAACAGAAAGCCCACAGACTGGGAGAAGATCTTTACCGGACATTCAACAGACAAAGGCCTCATCTCTAAAATATATGCAGAACTAAAAAAATTACCTTCTTCCAAAACAAAACTGCAAAGAACCAATAGCCCCCTCATCAAGTGGGCTAAAGACTTCCAAAGAAACTTCTCTGATGAGGAAATGAGAATGGCCAATAGACATATGAAAAAATGCTCTACATCACTGGCCATAAAGGAAATGCAAATCAAAACAACATTGAGATTCCATCTCACCCCAGCAAGACTGTCATATATCAAGAAAACTAATAATAACAATTGTTGGGATGTGGCCAAAAGGGAACCCTACTTCATTGTTGGTGGGAATGTAAACTGGTTCAGCCACTCTGGCAAGCAGTATGGAGATTCCTCAGAAGGCTCAATATAGAACTCCCCTATGACCCAGCAGCCCCACTGTTGGGCATCTATCCAAAAGCCCACAAACAAAATCACAGTAATACCACCAGCACAACAATGTTCATCGCAGCACAATTTGTCATAGCGAGAAGCTGGAACCAACCCAGATGCCCCTCCATAGATGAATGGATCAGGAAAATGTGGTACATTTACACAATGGAATTTTATGCCTCTATCAGAAAGAATGACATTGTTCCATTTGTAAGGAAATGGAAGGACTTGGAAAAAGTTATACTAAGTGAAGTGAGCCAGACCCAAGGAAACATGGACTCTATGGCCTCCCTTATTGGGAATAATTAGTACAGGTTTAGGCAAGTCATAGCAGAGCATCACAAGGCCCAATAGCTATACCCTTAGAAACACATAAGATGATGCTAAGTGAAATGAACTCCATGTTATGGAAACAAGTGATATATCACAGTTGTAACTACTTTCAACGTCCTATGTGTATGTGTAGTTTCTATTATTGATGATGTTCTTGTATCACCTTCCTATGTTTGTACCTACACTATCTCTGTAATCTTATCTGAGTATATTGGAAACCGTGTTTACTGGTATTGGAAGTAGGAAATTCAAAGGGAATACCAAATTTGAGAGACACAGGGTAAAAAAAGAGAAATAACTACAAAAGCAATACTTGCAAAACTGTTTGGTGTAAGTGAACTGAACACCTGGGGGGGGAGGGAAAGGGGGGGAGAGAGGGGGGCATGAGGGACAAGGCAACAAACAGTATAAGAAATGTATCCATTGCCCAACGTATGATACTGTAACCTCTCTGTATGTCAGTTTGATAATAAAAATTTGAGAAAAAAAATAAAATAAATTAAGTAAAAAAAATAAAAAACATTCTAATGGAAAAGGCCTTCCTGAGTGATAGGGTCCTTGTATAAAGCACATACAGTTAAAAACTTAATAGTCTACACACTATGGAAAAATACCAGGGTTGTCACGACAACAGGTGGAAAATTATTCAGTGTAATTCATTTCATATAATGCAGTGTTCTCTTCTTTCCTGTTTATTTAAAAACTATCTCCATAAAAAATATATATATGCATTTAAAGAGCCTGCAGTATGTCTGAAAATGTATACTATGTAGTGAAATAAAACCCTAAGGGTAATTTCACCTATCCTCCATGAGTCTGGCCGTTTTGTCCAAGTCTACCCATCTCTCCTCAAAGGCAATTCAGTGCCCCAGCCTTTGGAGAGCCTTTGAATGCATTACATATAATCCTGGCCTTCATTTACACTCTGGGTGAATTCCTTCTTGACTTAGAGTTTGCTGAGCATAAAAATTAGGTTCATTCTATAGATATGGTTCTAAAGAAAAGTTTGAACATCAAAGGGAAGTGCATAATTCACCTTGTAATGCACACAGAGGACAGAGGAAGCTAGCAGGAAATGGGGTGAAAGCCTGGGGTGTTAGACCACAGCAGGGAGGGTGGCAGGGAGAAGGCAGGCAGAGAATCGCCTCACAGAACAAGCAACTGGGGAGTCTGTCCATCCCAATCCATCGCTACTCTGTGTGACTAGGGGAGAGAAATGGGCCAAATAAAACAATGCATCCGTAACCCATTGCCGTATATAAATGGCAGTGACTTTCGTGATGAAAGCCGCATGACTTTTGTATATTTTTCTGACACTTTAATATTTCTGAAAGAGGAAACAGCAGAAACTTTGAATATAATCAAATAGGGTTTATACTACATAGGCACTACTCTTTCCCATCTGCCAATAAATTGAATATACACATTCTGTCTGCCAGGAGATGCCCATATGCTCTCCTGCGCTTCAGGGTTTCCATAGAGAGGAAGCTTGAATCTGGACTATTTCTCTCAGAAGAAAATACATTCTATTATGCCTAAAAATTAAGAAGTATGTTGTTCTGTGTAACCTATATTATTCCTGTGTAGCCTATTTGGGATGAAAGAAAAATAAATATAATGTAATGAATTGATGTGTGACAAAGCAAAAAATGGATTTTATGCACTCTGAAATAACAAATGTGTGTGATTATTAGATGGTAAACAATTACTAAAATTGAGCTTTGCGTAGTTTTTCTGTGGTGTTCATAATAAATTGACTGAGTTACATTGGAAACAAAATATTTAAGGAAATAGTGTTTGTTTTCATGCATGTTTTTGCTTTAGTTTTCTCATCTCCAGTTCCTGAACCCAAATAGAAGGGCTGAACTGTTATTTCACTCAGACCTGTATATTTGGTCTTTGATGAATGGTAAATGTTTGTATTTCTGTTTTATCTTAATGTCTAATCACAATAATGTTTTGCACTTTAAATATGCCAATATTAAAAGAGTTTAGAAATCCTAATAAGGAGGTTTGAAAATTGTGGCTCAAAGCCAGCTTGAACAGATAAATACAGTAGACCCTTAACTTGAATTAAGAAATAAAAAGCTGGAAGTGTATATATGACTAAAATGGTAAAGTACATATAGTTGAACAGAAATGCCAAGCAAGAGTTCTGAGATCTGAGTTCAAGTCCTAACAGCTAGGGATTTCAGATAACACAGAAATAAGTGGAAACATAAAATATGTTCTTAAATAAAAAGGTCAATAAATAAATTTAAAGAGAAATTCATCTTGTGACAATAAATCAATAAATTGATCATATCCAATCTTATGAGATGTAGAAAAGAAATTCCTAAGAGGGAATTTTAGCACAATAAATATCCACATAAAAAATTGGAAATATCTGAAAAATCTTAAAAAAAAAAAAAAACAAGAAAGGGATCACATTCCAAATTTGTTAGAAGAAAGGAAATGGTAAAGATTAGAACAGAAATAAATAAGTTGGAGTCAAGACAAATAACAGAAAGCATAAATATAACTAGTAGCTGGCATTTTGAAAAAGAAATATCAAGAAAAACAGCTAGACTGAGAAATAAAGAGTAAATTCAAGTACAAACATAATTTTTTAAAAAGACATTGCAATGAAATAAAAGGAACCCTAAGAAAACACTCACTTAAATGATAACATATTAGATAACTAAAAAGAAATGAATAAATTGCAATCTACAAAAGCAACTAAGATTGAATTATAAAGAAATAAAAAATCTGAACAAATAATGACATTAAATCAGCAATAAAATTCGTAGCATCAATAAATAAAATCAACTCACCTTCCTAAGACCTGACAGGACAGCCTTCCTTCTGAATTCTAAACAATTAAGTAACTAAAGCAAATTTCTCTGAGGATTTTAAAATAATGAAGAATAGAGAACACTTTCACACTTACTTTCCCGAGCCCAAATTTCCTGACATCAAAGACAGTAATATTGGGCTGGGGATATGGCCTAGTGGCAAGAGAGCTTGCCTCGTATACATGAGGCCCTGGGTTCAATTCCCCAGCACCACATATACAGAAAACGGCCAGAAGTGGCGCTGTGGCTCAAGTGGCAGAGTGCTAGCCTTGAGCAAAAGGAAGCCAGGGACAGTGCTCAGGCCCTGAGTTCAAGGCCCAGGAGTGGCCAAGAAAAAAAAAAACAAACCAAAGACAGTAATATTACAGCCTGATATCCACACTGGCCATAAATACAGAAATCTTCAGCAAAATACCAGCAAGCTGAATTGAACTGCACATTCCAAGTGCCCTACATTGGAATCCAGTGGCATTAATCCCAGGGTTGTAAGAATGATTTCTATGTGAAAAATTGCAACAACCATGTTCATTACAGAATTATTTGCCATCTCTTAAATATGGAACCAACCCAGATGCCCCCCAGTAGATGAATGGATCAAGAAAATGTTGTATATATACACAATGAAATTCTGTGCTTCCATCAGAAAGAATGACATCACCCCATTGATAAGAAAATGGAAAGATTTGGAGAAAATCATACTAAGTGACATGACCCAGACCAAAGAAACATAGGCTCCATGGTTTCCCTCACTGGTAGTAATTAGTATTTGTCTAGTATAGTCCAAGCAGAGGATTGCAATAGCTCAGTAGCTATGTACATATGATCATATAAGATGCAGCCAAGTGAAATGAACTCCAATATATGGAAACAAGAGGTTTGTCATTGTTGTTGTTATTTTTAATGTACTATGTGAGACTATTTTTTTTCCTTCCTATCGTTTATCTGCTGTTAACACTATACTTGATTCTGGTACCTGGGTATTATATATGTACTTATCTGAATTAGGGAAGGGAAGGGGAACATCAAAATGTTGAGACAAAGGATAAAGGGTGAACCAGTGCAACCGATGATACTCAAAGACAATATGTTGAAAATTAACTGTTCAACTTGGGGTGGGGGGAGGATTGTGAGGGAGGGAAGATGAGAGAAAAATGGGAGGGAATAACAAGTATGAGAAGAAATGTACACACTACCTTACATATGTAACTGTGACTCCTCTGTACATCACCTTGACAATAAAACTAAACAACAAAATTGCATCTGATATAATATATTAAAAGAATGAGGGACATTAGTTATGTGTTCAATTCCATAGTTTTAGAAAAGCATTTGTGATCAGATTTTACATTTAATTAAATATTGTACTGGGGCTTCAACTCAGGGCCTCACACTCATTTTCCCCTCAAATCTGATGCTCTAGCACCTAAGCCAGGTGTTCAGTTCAGGCTTTGTGCTGGTAACTTGGAGATAACAGACTTATGGACTTTCCTTGTAACTGACTTAGAACTGCAATCCTCACATCTCAGCCTCCTGAGTAGCTAGAATTATAGAAAAGACTCACCGGAGAGAGGCTACCATATTCTATTCATATTTAAGAGGGTGTATTTGGGGCACTCACATCACTGACACAGAAGTGACAAAACTGTGACCAGTGCACATGCTTTTTTTTTTTTTTTTTTTTGGCCAGTCCTGGGGCTTGGACTCATGGCCTGAGCACTGTCCCTGGCTTCTTCCCGCTCAAGGCTAGCACTCTGCCACCTGAGCCACAGCGTCACTTCTGGCCATTTTCTGTATATGTGGTGCTGGGGAATCGAACCCAGGGCCTCATGTACACGAGGCAGGCACTCTTGCCACTAGGCCATATCCCCAGCCCCTGCACATGCTTTTTGCTTGATTTGTTTGTGTGCGTGTGTGTGAATGAGTGTGCATATTTACTACAAGAGAGTATGTGGTAAAATCTAAAGCTTTAGTAAGGTCATCTCTCAGTTCACTTACTGTCCCAACCAGTTCTGGGGTATTGGTCATCAACCCCACCAGTGTGGGCAGCCGGTGGTAATACACCCGGGGGGGGGGGGTTCATTTCTTCGGTACACAGTGTTAGCTATGACAAATTGTGCTGTGAAGAACATTGTTGTGCTGGTGGCTTTAGTGTGTTCTTCTTTGTGGTCTTTGGGGTAGATGCCCAAAAGTGGGGCTACTGGGTCATAAGGGAGCTCTGTATTCGCCTTCTGAGGAATCTCCATACTGCTTGCCAGAGTGGCTGAACCAGTTTACATTCTCACCAACAAGGAAGTAGGGTTCCCTTTGGCCATATCCCCTACCAACATTTGTTATTGTTAGTTTTCTTGATAAAGGACATTCTTAATGGGGTGAGGTGAAATCTCAATGCTGTTTTGATTTGCATTTCTTTTATGGCCAGTGATGTAGAGCAGTTTTTCATATGTCTCTTGGCCATTTTCATTTCTGTATCAGAGAAGTCTCTTTTTTTTTTAGGTCTTTACAATTGAAAGACACAAGCTGACTGTTAGGGTTAAAATAATGATGAGTTAAATTGTTTCTTGTCAGAAAGAAACATACTGACTCAAAGTGAGAGGATGAAAAATGATACAGTGTAGTAGGAGCTAGAGGCAAGCCCTATATTCTTATCTGAGAAAGAAGTCTTTTAAGCCAAAAGTTAGTCAGGAGAGACTGAGAAAATCACCACATAGCAATAAAACAACCAGTCAATCAAGAGTATAAATGGGCACATATTGAACATTTATTGTTCCATCTAGCTTCATAAAATAGACATGACTGGCCATGAAAGTCCAAATAGATCAAATAAATAATAGTAAGTAATTTTCTTTTCTTCCTTGTTTTTTTACTTTTTGTGCCAGGCCTGGGACTTGAATTCCAGGTCTGGGCACTGTCCTCGAACATTTTTGCACAAGGTTGGTGATCTATTACTTAAGCTGCAGTTCCCCTTCTACCATTATGGTGTTTAACTATGATCAGAGTTTCACAGAGTTTAGCATTAATTCCCAAATAATGCCATCCAATAGCTTCAGGATAAACATTCTTTCTGGTCATTTTGTGGGTCAAGCCTATAATCCTAGCCACTCAGAAGTCTGAGATTGAGGATTATGGTTAGAAGCCAGCCCAGGCAGTCAGAGACTATTAATATCCATTTGATGAGCCAAACTTTGGGTGTGGAGCTGTGGCACAAATGGTAGAGCACCAGCATTGAGCAAAAAAGCTAATGGACAGTGCTCAGACCTAGTTCAAGACCCACCGACAAACAAAAACAAATGACAAAGCCATTCTCAGCACCTCATGGAATTCTCTGCAAAACAGATCCCATGTTTTATCTCATAAAGTAAGTCTCCACAAATAAATAAAATCAAAATAATTTCTTGTATTAAAGAAATCATGATAGAGAAAAATAAATCACAATTGAAGAAAATATTACATAGCATTTTCTAAATTTGTCTTTGCTTTATAATATATTACTATTACTTGGCCAAAACTTATGATTGAATTAAGAAATTTAAATGTTTACATTTTAATAGTAAGTGCTACTATGAAACAAACAAGACTACCACAGTTTTACTATTTGGCCTTGAGCTTCATAGTGCGTGTCCATGCATGATGTTACTTTATTTCTATACCTTTGTGTGGCAGGCAGAACAGTCTTTCGCCCTTGTCATCTACTTACACATCCCCCACCCTTGTGAATATGTGTCCTTAGGTGGTAAAAGGGTCTTTGCTGGTTGATGAAATAAGATATCATGAAATGGGCAGATGACCCGGATTACTGGGGCTTATTCTGTACTACTATTAGGGTGGTTACCACTGGGTGCTTAGACCTCATGGATCGCAGAGGAACAAAGAGCGAGGCTGGAGGCAGATGGTTGCAGAGGTGCTGGCACTGTCCAGGGAAGATGGAGAACATCTGGGTGAAGGAGTGGCAGCAGTTCTGGGGTGTTTCGAAGAGAAGCATTTCTTCACACCCTGGTATAGTGTGGAAATCCTGTGTGAGGTGCAGCTGGCCATCACAAGTGCCAACACCAAACCCGGGCTTCTCAGAACACTTGAGTTGTGTTGTGGTATTGGAGCAATAGAAAATTCATACACTTAATGCATCAAGATTTAGGTATTTAATTTATTTATTAGACATCATTATTACTCTGAAAATTAATTTAGTAGATGAGACTCTGGAAAGTTCAGGTGTGTTTTGTATTCACATGTATTTTCAGATGTGTAAGTACTCACACTTGATAGTTCCTATGAAAATGAATATACCAGACATAAATGTCTACACTGCTATCAGCACCCCATTCTTTGTTTTTCCTTTTTATTTTAATTTCCAGAGACCCAAAGAGCTCAAAAGATTTTGAGGGTTTTTTCAGAAGTATAATAGTTAACCGAAAACTCTAGAAACAAACGAGACAAATGTTTTAGTGTCTTGTCCAAACAAATTCCATCTGCGACACAAGTTACACCATACAGAAACAATCAGAAATGCATTTTGAAATTCAGAATAATTCTTCAGCCTGAATTCATAATATTATTTTGATATCACTAATGTTCAACAGTTTGTATGGAAGGACTTCAATTTGCAACAAATTTCTTCTAACATATAACAAACCTTGATGGTACTTTCAATTTTTGCTTTTGAAATTTATATTTGTTTGTAACAAAGCTTTCCTGAAAGATTGTAGGTGCTTCATGTTATAATCTTTCTTGGTTACATTTTCCACATTAAATTGTATGATTGAATGTACATTTCTTTGCATCTGTATAAATGTGTTAATAATTTTCAAATTTTATAACATTAATTTTCTCTCCAAGTATAGTGAGCATTAGCAACAAGATGCCATTGACTTATATTGAAATAGTTGTGTTGGTTGAAATCTTATTTCTCTTCCTCTCTGCTTTGTCAACGTATCCTTTACCCAATTCTGAGTCTGTACAGTATTAAGAGAAAGTAAAAGTTCATCTTCACTCTCTCCATTACTAAGATTTATGTTTGTGATATTTAACCTCCTGCAATGTAGGAAAGAAACTTATTCATTTTAGATACATGTTTTTCAATCTATATTTTCATTTCTATCATGAATTTTTGAATATCTTTACTAATATTATCTTTGTATTTGTAATCTATCACCAACAAAAATAAGTAAAATTGAACTAGTTGAGGGAAACAGCATTCGTGATGGAAGATCATGTTGTTGATTTACATAGGCCAGAAGTGGCACTGTGGCTTCAGTGGTAGAGTGCTAACCTTGAGCAGAAAAGATAAGCCAGAGACAGTGGTCAGGCCTTGAGTTCAAGCCCCATGACCGGCAAAAATAAATAAATAAATAAGAAAGGAAGGTCAAAACATGAAGGCAGGTGCTATACTACACAGACCTAACTGTAAAGAAAATGGGAACAACATTATGATTGAGGTCAAGGCAATAACAGGTTTTAGATGACATTGTAAGATTTAGTTTAGGAAGGTAGACAGGCCAAATTCAATTTGCCTTTTACTTTCATTCATATGTTATTATTTATATACTAGTAGTCCTGTCTTTGCCATGTGTCAATCTTCTTGTTTTATAAATTCTCCATGGACAATATATGTGTCCTTAACTTAATGAAATAAGTGCGTTTTTACAACACATAATACATAGAAAATAAGAGGGGAAATGAAAAGAAGGAAAGAATGGAAGGAGAGAAGAGGATAAAGCTAAAGATTGAGTGGGTTGGGAGGGTTAGGGAGAAGGTGGAAGGGTTACTGTGATCAAGACACACTGTACTCATAAACTGCTTTGATGAATGGCAACTCCTTTGTGTAACTGCTTAAAGATAATGAAGGTATTTGGAAAAAAATGAAAAGAAGAAATCTGAAGAGAACAGGAGGCAGAAAGCTCACTGACCACCTCAGAAATGGATTCTTACACAAACACCTTTCCTGACAAGAAGAGATCAGCAGAGGGGAGCAATTTAATTTTCCTGGTTTTTTAATTGATGAGCTTCCTAGATCACACAGCCGAGCAGGTCACATGACTCGCTCATCCTCACCCATGATGACACAAGAGCAACATCTCCAGAATTCTCCAGAAATAAGGTCTGAGGTGTGGTCAGTCTTGTCCATTGAAACCGAGTCCAGACTTCATCCCTGTCTCTCTCCCTGTTGTCTTGAATAAAATCATCTTTGGCTGTCTAAGCTGGGTGCAGTCTTTGCTATATAAGAACAATGACACGTTTGCGTTGCTTCCCATTTTTTATCCTTTATATATTTTGGTGACATATATTGTTTTGGATACTGAATTAACTTACTATTTTCCTCATAAACAAAGAAAGTGCTTCAAGGCATAATATAAAAATGCAAATGAGTTATATAAATTATTGTTTATAAATTCAAGTTCTTTTGCAGACTTATTTTTTAACAGAATGCCACACAGATTATGCAGTATGATATCTCTGGATAAGGTGTGCTGTTATTAATAGATCTCTGAAGCAGAAATGAGTTTTGACATCTGGCTAGGATGTTGATCATGAGATCTATGAATCATCAATTCTCTTCATAGAATGTTGGAGAATTAAAGTCTCCAACCAGTGGAAAAATTTAGCCCCGGCACGGTTACTCCGATGCCTCATTAGCACACTAATAGGCCCTTGGGAACTCATTCCCAGTAAGGAGTTTCTGGTGTTTGTGGGCCAAAGGAAGCCACCAGTTGTTGCGAGAATCTCCTTTTTCCCCCTACTTAGCAAGTCTCTCTTAGGAGACTTGCTAGACCAGCTGCCTTTAGTGTTAGATTATCTCTGTAAACAGGAAAGTCTCCTCACTAGATTCTCACTGTAAACAGGAAAGTCTCCTCACTGTTATTTCACAAGTATTTGGAGAAGTCAAGATTAATGTTATCTAGCCTTAAGGAGATAATAGCTAGGAGATAATTAGTTCTACCTCAGTTGTATACAGTTCCTTGTCTTGATATCTATAATCTTTGTAGTCACTACCTCCTGTAATTAGAAAGGCATTTGTACCAAGTTCCTGCCCTCACAGTAGGAAATTTCCTCCACTTTTGTATTTGAGACAAATGTCATGCTGTATTGATCTTTTACCCTGTAATTGTAAAATTGGTTTCTAACCCTATATAAACCCTGGCCCTCTTGGAATAAAGTATGCATTGGTTCACTCGCCTTGCATCCCCCGTGTCCTGATTTCGACTGCAGTTACCCAGGTTCAACATCTGGCGTCCGGACCCAGGGACCTGACAATTGATCCACAGGAGATTGCGGAACTGCCGAGCTCTCGAGTGAGGTGAGAGATATTTTTAATTCACAGGAGACAAGGGATCTGTGTGTAATTCACAGGAGACAAGGGATCTGTGTGGTGAGCTCCTATTCTTAAAAAATTACGGGGTTATGGGACAAGCTAAACCAACTCCATTTTCTAATTTTATCCACCATGTATTGAAACGGGACGGAGCTATGGTCTCGTGTTCACAAAGAGATGAGTGTGTACAGGTAGTGGAGTATAATCTATGGTTCCCAGAGGGAGATACTTTAGATTTAGAAGTCTGGGAACGAGTAGAGAATAATATGGAAAATGAATATCGGTGTGGAGACAAGGTTCCAGTTACATTTTGGTCTGTTTGGGCATTAATACATACAGCCGTGAGCATGATGTCTCCTGATGCTATCATAACATCAGCTGCTGAGCCAGAGGCTGACGTGGAAAAAGCTATGAAGGCTTATAATTTGTCCGGGGAGGTAAAAACTCAAATTGGGCAGGAGCTAAAAGACATGGCAACACCTGAACTATCTCCTGTCAGTTTTGTTAAAGAAAAATTAACATCAAATAAGCCTTCAGCCTCTACCTATGCTCCTTCAGAGAATGATGATAATTTAGGCAGCTCAGCAGTGCAGTCAAAGTGCTACAGATGCTCTTTCGATCTGCCAGGGGCAGTCAGGAAGGTGAAAGTAAAGAACAAATAATTGCGGCCGCGGAGCCCACTTTTACTTTAATTAATCTAAGTCCTATGGTTCTGCCTCTCTCTCTTGCTATCAAACTTTTCCTGTCATTGAACCCCCTCCAACCAGAGGTGTGGCACAGCCCCGTCATTATCAAGATATTGACCAGATTCACTCAATTTAGGACAGCTGTAATACAGGGCCGTCTCATGGCTCCCTTCCAGTGAAGGAGGCTTCCCCATCATCTTTTCTTTACAACCAGGCACTAGCAGGGGAGCTGACACTCCCTGTTTTAGTCCATCAGCCTGGAATTGGGGAAGGACTAGTGATTTTTCTTTTACTTCTTAAGAGAATTTTTACTGCAATTGCACTTTTAATTTGCGCCTGCGCTGCATGTTTCATGTGTCTTTGTCCTTGTTTGATTAGTTGTGTTTCGTGTGGAGTGCTAAATTGGGAAAGAAGTCCTCTGGTGAGCGGCCTCGGCAGGTTGATTGCCAGGGGATGGAAATCTCCACTGGGGAGGATCCCCCTGAGAATTTTCAGGGCCCTATGGACTTTCCATCACTCTGGCTGGCAGCTTGTGGACGCTGGACATGCCATCCAAGGCGTAAAAGCCTCTGTTTCTATGTTCTGTTTTGTCTTGACTAGTTTTGTCTTTGAGATTGGTACCAGTTTTAAACATAAACTTTTGTTTCCCTTATTTCTGTTGTCCATTTACATGTCTATGGGCAAAACATTTACTAGGTACTGTGTCTCCTTCTGCAAGAAGGCAGAAAAAGTGCAGGCTGCTAAGAGCTGAGTTCAAACAGCCGGCTAGGCTAATCTTAGCCTGAGAGTAAACACTAAGAGTCAAGTGCTAGGTGGACTCAGTAATACTCCAGGGGACCCCAACCCAGTTATCTTCAGCTAAAAATTAATTAGTATGCTAAGATACTTTGCTAAAACTAATAGGCCCTAGTGAATAAGACTAATCAATGCTAAAATCATTCATTAAAGGTTTTGTTTTAAGTTTTGGTCATTACAAGAGTAAGATTGGAAAATATACCTTTTGCCACTAAAAAATGTACGGCTGATAGTTGTTTGGACTGCTTTTAAGTTCTGTTTACATTAATACCTACATATGTGAATGTATGTATGTGTGTGTGCGCGCGCACAAATGTATGTGGGTGTGAATGTGTTCAAGATTAAAAATGTATGATGTAAAAATAGGTTAGTTTAACTTTAAACTTCAAAAGATCATAGAATTTTGGCATTACCAAAAGCTTTAAAGGATTATTTATTTTGAAAGGAAGTATAGTTAAAAATTCTTTAATTCATGGTTAAAAATAAATAAATAAATAAATAAATAAATAAGAACTTAGCAAGGGCCCTTGAACCTATCCTCAGTAGTGAGGGGTAAACTGACAAAAGTACAGTTTAGCCATCCACGTGATGGGACAGCCGTAGGGTGGCGTCCATTCATAGTGGGAGAGGGCAAGCTGGCCCCAAGGCAGTTCATCAAGCTCTAAGGAGTAGGATGGAGATAGGCCCATTCTATAGGACAGGCCAATGGAGGCCTTTCTTTTATTTCTTTTGTTTTCAGGTAAACATTGGAAACCTCATGGTAAAATGTATGATTTGACTGATACTTCTAAAAATTGCCCCTTAGGATGGATTAAAATTGGAATATCTTAAAGGAGAGTTAAAAGTTTATTTACCTGATATAACTCGATTCCTGTACAGGTTTGCAATTTGGATGTATTAAAAAGGCAAATATGCTAACTCTGAAATCTCATGGTTATAATTCTGGGGCACACTGCTAAGTGTACTCTTGTTACAATTGTTTTGGGTATCACTTTAATGAATCAGGTACTAAATTTTTTAAGTGTAAACTGTACTGTAACAGTAAGATTAACTATCTTAAGTCACATATAATCAGGTAAATATTTTAAAGTATATAAACTAATGGGGGATAGAAGTACACAACTTTCATTAACTCTCTGTATATAGGAAAATGGCTCTTTTAAAGCAGACAACCAGGAGGCAATGTGCCCCCTGGGCCTCAGTTTTTCTATGCAAATACAGGCTGAGGTAAAGGTGTGAAAGCCTCTACTTTAAAAGGTTTTAGAATGCCTTTCTAGATAAGAAATTTGGAAGTGAAAAACAAGCAGCATGAAGCAATGGGTGATACCTAGGCTCCAGATTTCTTTTAATACAACCAGGCTTGGTAAAAGACTTGAGATCAAAAATGTATTCTGAGATATGAAATTTAAAATGTTTGTTTTAAGTTGGATATAGGAAAACGATGGCTATCAAGATGATTGTTTAATTACTACTCCAGTTTGTTTTACAGGTTTTCAATAAAATGATTTATTATTTGCTGCACCTGATAAAAATATTGTATCAAAATTGTTACAAATTTTGCCTTTAGACTTTCAACAGTATGATTTAATAATTGCCCCTGATAAAATTCATTTAAACAGAAGAACCATTTAAGTATCTGGGATATTTAGTTAAAAGACAAGTAATTACCCCCCAATTAATAAAAATTCGTACTGAAGAGTTTAAAACTCTTAATAATTTTCAAAAGTTACTAGGGACATCAATTGGCTTTGCCCTTCCTTAGGAATTCTGGTAATTCCCAGAATTCCTAACCTATTTTCCATCCTTCAAGGAGATTCGGACTTAAAAAGCCCCCAAAAATTAACTGATGAGGCACGTCAGGAGCTACTTCTAGTGGAAAAGGCCCTGGCTCAAAATTCCTTAGCTTGGGTAGACCTATCTGCCCCTATTGGGTTGCTAATTTTACTTACCAAAGACTACCCTACAGGGGTGCTAGCTCAGTACAATAAGCCTTTGGAATGGATATATACCAAACACACTTTCTCCAAAACGTTATCCACCTATCCAGAGATGATCAGTTTCATTATCATGCAAGGCCGTAAGAGATGCCTGCAAATCAGTGGGCAAGACGCCTACTTCATTATCACCCCTATACCTAAACAGCAGTTTGAGTTTATGTTACAAACCTCTGATCTTCTCCCTCTGGCTTTAAATGGCTTTACAGGGGAAATTTTATACCATTTACCTTCTAGTCCTCTTTGGCAATTTTTTCAAAGACAAACTTATGTTATTGATAATATTTTACTCTTTGAGCCCATTCTAAATGCTCCCAATGTTTTTGTAGATGGTACTAAAAATAACAAATGTGCTTTCTGGACAGAAGATAAATATCAAGTTTTCTTTACCCCTTGGCAATCAGCACAACAAAATGAGTTACAGGCTATTATATATGCTCTGGGAAATTTCTTGATACCTTTTAATTTAATTACTGACTCTGCTTATGCAGCACATGTTTTATGCAATATATACTCTGCTGTTATTTCTCAAATAAAACCCCCACTAAGTTCACTATTTAATCAATTACAGAACCTGTTGCGCCAGAGGCAACACTCTTTGTATGTAGTCCATATTTGAGCTCATTCTAATTTGCCAGGTCCTATGGCATACGGTAATGCTAAAGTAGATGCTTTAGTCTCTTTTGCCTCAGCAGAAGAAGATCATGCTGCCCGGCACTCTAATGCAGGTCATTTACATGTTACTTATAAAATTCCCTTTAAACAAGCTAAACAAATCATTGCTAACTGTCCTACTTACAGACCCTTACATCTGCAAACTCTTCCCCACGGTGCAAATCCTCGAGGATTGGCTCCTAACAAAATTTACCAAATGGATGTAACGCACATCCCTGAATTTGGCCGCTTACAATATGTGCATGTATCCATTGATACATATTCTTCTTTTATTTGGGCAACTCCTCTACCAGGGGAAAAAGGGACTCATGTCATTCAACATTTACTAGAAACATTCGCAGTCATGGGGATTCCTTCTCAAATAAAAACTGACAATGCACCAACTTATTCCAGTAAACAAGTACGAAAATTTTTAGAATTTCATAACATTTTTCATGTTACAGGAATTGAATACAATCCTCAAGGTCAAGGTATAGTAGAAAGAGCTCATTATACATTAAAAACACAAATTAAAAAACTAAAGAGGGGGAGTATGGATAGTACTGAGGGATATGCAACTTCTATGAAAAGTATTTACAAAACAGCCCAAGCCGTTATTGCAGAAGCACTATTTGTCCTTAACTTTTTAAATTTGTCTCAAGGAGATGTTTTAGCAAGAGCTGAGCGACACTTCCTAGCTCCGCCTATGCAAAACAAACCGCAGCCGGTTTGGATTAGATTGGGGGTTGGGCTAAATTGGGTCCCCGGGGAGTTGTTAACCCAGGGGCGAGGGTATGCTTATGTTTCTACAGAAGACAGCCCATCTTTCTAGCA
Source organism: Perognathus longimembris pacificus (assembly GCF_023159225.1). Lineage (NCBI taxonomy): Eukaryota > Metazoa > Chordata > Mammalia > Rodentia > Heteromyidae > Perognathus > Perognathus longimembris. The sequence continues at coordinate 983,109 of NC_063185.1, forward strand.
CCTGCTCCAGTGGATCCAGCAACAAACACCCCTCTGTGCATCAAGACCGGGGTGAAACATTCTCATCCAAGTGATAAGGCCATTCTAATGGACAGGTGTGCACTGGTAACCTGTAGGGGCTACATCAGAGGTAATGTATTGGGCCTATATTTCTAACCCTCCTTTATGTCCATACTTATGGACAAAAGCCCCTGTCTCTTTTACATCTATTACTAATTTACTCTCTCCCCCTATGGGTCTGGCATTCCAGTCTTTCCTATGGAAGAGGAAAGATCATTTAACTTCTCTTATTCTCAGTTCTCTAAAGCTATCTGTCAAGGCCGCTCCCCATGTTACCCTTTTAGATATCAATATTGGATTCAGCATGGAGGTTCATATAACTCCAGTAGAACTCGGCTGATTAGACTGTCTTCCTGGTCTGTGGGATCTCATACCTATAAATTAGATAATTATCCTAGCCCTGCTGGCCTGCCTAAATGTGACAATTTTACTTATCTGAACCTGAACTTTTTCCAACTATTTGGAATACATCCCAGCATACTTGGTATGATTGGGGACCTTTTGGTGTGTAGTTGAAAAACTGCACTGAATATAACTCATCTTGTGACCCTACTTTATCTATGAACATGTCCAATGCCATGTCTGCTAAACAGCTTTTAGGGTGGTTTGGAGCAGGCTTTGGTGACCCCCCGGCCTGCTCTCGCCCATGGAAACAGGCTATTTCCTCCACAACGTCATCTCTGGAAATTAGCAGCTTCTCTGGCTCCTGTATTGCTGGCCAATGGAACTTACTCAGGAACTAAAAGATCCTCGGCCTCCTACAACTTCACAGTTGTAAAGACCTATAATATCTCTGCTTGTGTTCATTTTCCACATGTACTGATGGTCGGCCCCATAAACATAACTAAGAATGCCATTACCTGCATAAATTGTAAATTGTATACTTGTTTGAATAACAATGTCACCTTTAATTTTAGTCAAGATAGGATCATGATTTTAACCCAGCGCAACTCCCTTTGGGTTCCTGTTCGCATGCACCGTCCCTGGGCTGGAGGACCTGTGCAAGGATTGGTAATGCAGTTTTTCAAGCGGCTTCTGAGGAGGAGTCGTCGTGCCATTGGACTGATTATTGCAGGACTTGTTGGACTAATTGCCATTGCTACAACTGCAGCAGTATCCGGAGCTGCATTGCGACAATCTGTACAAACTCATGACTTTATGGTGCAGTGGCACCAGGACTCCCACAATCTGTGGCAACACCAGCTGGAAGTAAATGCCCACCTTCAAGATGAGTTAGAAGCTGTTAAAGGAGGAGTGTTTTGGCTTGGACAGAAATATTTGGCTTTACAGCAACGATTGTTTTTGACTCGTGATTGGAATTCTAGTCATGTCTGTGTAACACCTTATAAATATAATGCCTCTGAATGTGAATGGAATGATATACAAATGCTTATAGATGGAGCCCTACTAAATGGTACGTTAAGTGAACAAAGCTTGTACAGGGAGGTTTTTGAAGCTTTCAAAAGGAATTGCCAGATGCCTCTTCTATTGATGATATAGCCCAAGGACTAGCTCAGACCTTAGAAGGACTAGACCCTAGGGGGTGGTGGCAAAGTATTACCCATAGTGTTGGAAGTGCTTCTATTGCCTTAATACTTATGATATGTGTCTTTTTCTTAGGATATTGTTCTATCATAGCTATAATAAAGCGTTACACTAGGAATAATTCCTCTGATGTTTTACTAACTGCCCTTAAACTTTCTAGAGAAGCGGCTGTGGAAAATTAATAAAATTAATAAAATTAATAAAAAAGGGGGAATTGTTGGAGAATTAAAGTCTCCAACCAGTGGAAAAATTTAGCCCCGGCACGGTTACTCCGATGCCTCATTAGCACACTAATAGGCCCTTGGGAACTCATTCCCAGTAAGGAGTTTCTGGTGTTTGTGGGCCAAAGGAAGCCACCAGTTGTTGCGAGAATCTCCTTTTTCCCCCTACTTAGCAAGTCTCTCTTAGGAGACTTGCTAGACCAGCTGCCTTTAGTGTTAGATTATCTCTGTAAACAGGAAAGTCTCCTCACTAGATTCTCACTGTAAACAGGAAAGTCTCCTCACTGTTATTTCACAAGTATTTGGAGAAGTCAAGATTAATGTTATCTAGCCTTAAGGAGATAATAGCTAGGAGATAATTAGTTCTACCTCAGTTGTATACAGTTCCTTGTCTTGATATCTATAATCTTTGTAGTCACTACCTCCTGTAATTAGAAAGGCATTTGTACCAAGTTCCTGCCCTCACAGTAGGAAATTTCCTCCACTTTTGTATTTGAGACAAATGTCATGCTGTATTGATCTTTTACCCTGTAATTGTAAAATTGGTTTCTAACCCTATATAAACCCTGGCCCTCTTGGAATAAAGTATGCATTGGTTCACTCGCCTTGCATCCCCCGTGTCCTGATTTCGACTGCAGTTACCCAGGTTCAACAATAGAATAAAATCAGATGTTCAATAAAAGATCATTATTCATCCTTAGGCACATTCTCCTAGAACAGGAAAAGAGACTTATCAATGAATCAGAGATTCTTATTCCACAGTAAAAAAAAAAATACTGAGCTAGCTTTGCCAAATGAATATGCAATTTTTTCCCAAATATTTTGTCTAAAGAACCTTGAAATGTTTACTAAGGATAGGATTGAAAGAGCTCAGATTGTGTTACCACAGTTCAAAAAGCATACGGGCAGGGAACAGTGCTTGCTAGGACATATTTATGGGACTCTCTTTGTCTCCATGATTATAACCTGTTGACAAAGAGAGCTTGGAAGAACATTCACCGGGAGTTGTCTTTGCACATGTTTTCAATTTTTTTTCAAATTTTTATTATCAAACTCATGTACAGAGAGGTTACAGTTTCATATGTTAGGCATTGGATACATTTCTTGTACTGTTTGTTACCTTGTCCCTCATTTCCCCCCTCCCCCCTCCCCCTTTCCCCTTTTCCCCCATGAGTTGTTCAGTTCATTTACACCAAACAGTTTTGCAAGTATTGCTTTTGTAGTTGTTTGTATTTTTTACCCTACATACCACTGTTTACCAGTATACATGGTTTCCAATATACTCAGATAAGATACAGAGATAGTGTAGGTACAACCACAGGGAGGGGATACAAGAGGATCATCAATAATAGAAGCTACAGTTACACATAGTACAATGACAGTAGTTACAACAGTGATATAACAATCGTTCCCATAAAAAGAGACTTCTCTGAGGAGGAAATGAGAATAACCAAGAGACATATGAAAAAGTGCTCTACATCACTGGCCATAAAAGAAATGCAAATCAAAACAACATTGAGATCCCATCTCACCCCAGGAAGAATGTCCTGTATCAAGAAAACCTACAGTAACAATTGTTGGAGGGAATGTGGCCAAAAGGGAACCCTACTTCATTGTTGGTGAGAATGTAAACTGGTTCAGCCACTCTGGCAAGTGGTATGGAGATTCCTCAGAAGGCTAATATAGAGCTCCCTTATGACCCAGCAGCCCCACTTTTGGGCATCTACCCCAAAGACCACAAAGAAGAACACACTAAAGCCACCAGCACAACAATGTTCATCGCAGCACAATTTGTCATAGCTAGAATCTGAAACCAACCCGGATGCCCCTCAATAGACGAATGGAACAGGAAAATGTGGTACATATACACAATGGAATTTTATGCCTCTATCAGAAAGAATGACATTGCCCCATTCATAAGGAAATGGAAGGACTTGGAAAAAATTATACTAAGTGAACTGAGCCAGACCCAAAGAAACATGGATGCGATGGTATCCCTTATAGGGTATAATTAGCACAGGTTTAGGCAAGTCACAGCAAAGGATCACGAGAGCCCAATAGCTATACCCTTATGAACACATAAGATGATGCTGAGTGAGATGTTTTCAATTTTTTCTTATTTGCAAAAGGCATAGATTCATTGCAATGAGGCTTGGTTCCTACAATCCTGTTTAACTTTTTATATTAAAACTATCACAGGTAAGAATTCAAGAATGACAGAGTTGCATGCTGAGTGAGCACCCCGGTGCAGCAGATTCTTTGTCTTGAGATGGGTGTATTTAGGCAGAGCCTTGAACTTTTCCCTCAAGAGATAGTTGGATCTCTGCTTATCAAACGCAAACACTCCCGCATCACTGGACCACAGGGGCCTGCTCTGGTCCCCATTTAATGCTGAAATACAGAAGGTAGGAATTGTAAAAGGTTTCTCTTATTATTTGCTTTGCCACTACTTTTAATATAGCTGAATACTAACATACTGAAGTTTAAAACTCCAGTTAAGTGATACAAAAGGCAAAATATACAGTTGATTATCATTGTGTTGGCTCATCTCATAAAACATTGAAGTAATGCTTCTGTCTAGTTCAAATGTTGCTGAATTTAATAAATTTATGTGACTTAATAGGTAAAAAACCATCTTTATTTAACAAATGAGATCCATACATTAGATATTTATGCAATCTCTTGGTTATAATGCATGTGCTTCTCCTTATAAAACAGAAATGAAATGCAGCAGTGGTGCTCACTAGACACTATGTTGAAAATGATGTAATATAAATTATTCTAATCATACAAAGTCTTGGGGTACAATGTGAGAACACATGTATTCATGTGTGAAATGATCATTGCAGCATAATATTTGATACACACCCATCTTTTTAAATATTAAAAAGATGACCTAGCACATAGTAACTATAGAAATCTATGGAGTACACTTTGTCATTCAAATATGTAAATTTATATAATATACATTAGCAAAAATACTCAGTGATAATTTCACTTGCTTCAAATAAGTGATTGCATGTTCAATTTTTTTTTCAATTTGGTAAAGAATAATATTTTATTTTTATTTTATTGTCCAATTGATGGACAGAGAAGTTACAGTTTGATACATTAGTCCTTGGGTACATTTCTTGTGCTGTTTGTTACCTCCTCCCTCATTCCCCCTCCCCCTCCCCCTTTTCCTCTTCCCCCATGAGTTGTTCAGTTGGTTTACACCAAATTGTTTTGCAAGTATTGCTTTTGGAGTCATTTGTCTTTTTATCATTTCTCTCTCGATTTTGATATTCCCTTTCCCTTCCCTATTTCTAATACCAGTATATACAGTATCCAGGGTACTCAGATGAGATACAGTGATAGTGCAGGTACAACCAAAGGAAGGGGATACAAGAGGATCATCAACAATAGAAGCGACGGTTTCACATGGCATGTTGAAAGTGATTACAACAGTGATATAACAGTTGTTTCCATAACATGGAGTTCATTTCACTTAGCATCATCTTATGTGTTCATAGGGGTATATCTATTGGGCTCTTGTGATCCTCTGCTGTGACTAGCCTAAACCTGTGCTAATTATTCCCTATGAGGGAGACCATAGAGTCCATGTTTCTTTGGGTCTGGCTCAGTTCACTTAGTATAATTTTTTCCAAGTCCTTCCATTTCCTTATGAATGGGGCAATGTCATTCTTTCTGATAGAGGCATAAAATTCCATTTTGTATATGTACCACATGCTCAGTTTTTATACTGAGGCCTTTTCCTTTGAAGCTCTCATCTCGAAGGTTGTCTTCCTGATAAGATTCTTCCAATCACTTCTAGTTTCTATTAATCAAAACAAAATCATTGTGTAATTTAAAAATGATAACCATTCTTTTTTTTTTTTTTTTGGCCAGTCCTGGGCCTTGGACTCAAGGCCTGAGCACTGTCCCTGGCTTCCTTTTGCTCAAGGCTAGCTCTCTGCCACTTGAGCCACAGTGCCACTTCTGGCCATTTTCTGTATATGTGGTGCTGGGGAATCGAACCCAGGGCCTCATGTATACGAGGCAAGCTCTCTTGCCACTAGGCCATATCCCCAGCCCCTAAAAATGATAACCATTCTAAAACTCAGCATGGACAGGAGACTCAGCTGCTTCCCTCTCCCAATTTCCCTCAAGATGTCCACTGTTCGTGTCTTACTGACATGATTCCAAGACCTTGTTTATTCTGCTGGTTCCAGTGCCTCATTCTGTGATCCCAGCTATTCCAGAGCCTGAGACCTAGAGGGCTATAGACCCAAGCAAACCTCAGGGAAAAAAGTTCACTGGAAATATCTCCAAATAACTAGCAACAAGCAGGGCTAAAGGTGTGGCTCAAGTGAAAGAACACCGGCTAAGCAAGCTCTGAGTTCAAATCCCCACAGTGCCACATGCAATTACTGTTGTTCTGCTAGATCCTTATTTTCTGAATTCACCCATCATGGGGAGTAAGCACTTAACACATTTTAAACTCATTTTCTCTCTAAGTTTCCAAAGTGCTGCCTCAACATTTCTCACTATTAGGAAAGGACAACACACTTACAACTAAGTAAGTAGTATTAATCATTGAAGTAACTAATGTGTGTTTTTCTGAGTGTGCTCAGGTTCTGGGGCTTGAACTCAGAACCTGAGCACTGTGTCTTAGGCTCTCTCCCTTGAGTCACAACTCGATCTCTGGCTTTGTGCTGGCTAATTGGAAATATAATTCTGTGGACTTTCAAGAATACCTTGTAAAATGTCAATTACATTCCAATGCATTAGTTTTCTTCCTACCCATTCCTCTCTTTGTTCTTAGTTTTGCTGAGTTATTTTATTTTTGACTGTCCTGGATATTTAACAATCCATGTGGTTTATTTATGATTACACACTCATATATATGTATTGTATGTAAACACGACTGTCTCATGGACTAAGGAGTCCAGGGCTCAAGTCTGCCATCGGGAAGGTGATGGGAGTGCCATCTAATGGCCGGGCCTCTCTGCAGCCCCGCTGCCGATGTTGACCACTTGTATGGCCGATGAAGAGGCTGGGCACTGCCCGTGGCCATTGGTCGGTTAGAAAAAGGGGCTGTAAGCAAGCAAGCTCCCATTGTCAAGTGTGAGTTAAAGCCCGTGTGTGACAGCCTTGCCCATCTTTGCGTATTCTCAAAGACTTTACTTCCCCTCTTCCACTGGCTGACTTGGATATCTCAACACCATTCTTATTTATCCAGTGGAAGCAAATGTGATTAAAGAGTGAACTTCCTGGGGGGCTGCAGTCTGGCCTGAGGATGGACATCAGACTGACCAAGCACCAGACGGACAGGGAAGCTGGACTGCACACAAACCTGCAGCGACCACAGCACAGCACAGGGGCCCAGGCTGCAAGCAGAAGCGGGTTCTCCGGAAACCCTTCCCCTGGCCAAGAGTGATGGAGTCGTTACCAAACACGTAACTCATCCAACAGTAGAGTTCTTTTTTTTTGGGGGGGGGGTCTTGGTTCCTTTTTTTTTTCCCTCAAATTTTTATTATCAAACTGATGTACAGAGAGGTTACAGTATCATACGTTGGGCATTGGATACATTTCTTATACTGTTTGTTGCCTTGTCCCTCATGCCCCCCTCCCTCCCCCCTTTCCCTCCCCCCCCAGGTGTTCAGTTCACTTACACCAAACAGTTTTGCAAGTATTGCTTTTGTAGTTATTTCTCTTTTTTTTACCCTGTGTCTCTCAAATTTGGTATTCCCTTTGAATTTCCTACTTCCAATACCAGTAAACACGGTTTCCAATATACTCAGATAAGATTACAGAGATAGTGTGGGTACAACCATAGGAAGGTGATACAAGAACATTATCAATAATAGAAACTACACATACACATAGGACGTTGAAAGTAGTTACAACTGTGATATATCAATTGTTTCCATAACATGGAGTTCATTTCACTTAGCATCATCTTATGTGTTCCTAAGGGTATAGCTATTGGGCCTTGTGATGCTCTGCTATGGCTCAAAACAAGCATGCCTGCTTGACTTCTGGCCTCATGTCCTGCCTCTCCTGGGGGGGGGGTCATAATTTCATTAATCTACTATCTTAACAAATAAGCCAAACATTATGTTGAAACACACGTAATCGCAGTTATGTGGGGGCAGTGATAGATCCTTCCCCAGAAATAAGTACAGCAGAAAAACTGCGGGGGGGGGGGGGGGAGGGCGGTGGCTGGTCTGGCACAAGAGGTAGAGATCCCATCTAGCAAGGGGTAGGCTCTGATCTGAATTCTAGTCATTGTAAAAAAGAAAATTAATGAAAAGATAATCATTGAACTATATGAATTGAGTAAGTAAAAAATTTACAAAGGGTACAATATAATCTAAACTGACAGTTTGAAGACTAAAGTATCATAGAAGGGTTTGTAATACACTAGAAGAAATTATTTTAATGAATAAGTAACTTCAAACATGCTTCTCAAATGATGTTAAATATTTTATAATAAAGACATTTCTTTGGGGATTTCTCTTCCTATCTGCATAATAATGAACACAAAAGTACTTGTAAATGCAGTGCATGTGAAAGGCAAATTAGACGTATGGTTTTATTTATTGTTTATACTTATACACATTACTTGAAAGCTGTTTCTAAATTCTACCTTCCTCACATGAGGTGTCGTAAATATTTTTCTAGTGGCACCTTCCTGTAATCCTAGCATACAGGTGGCAGAAGCAAGATCATCCTGAGTTTATGTTTAGCCTGGGTTGTGGAATGAGACTCTGTCTTAAAACAAAACCAAAATCATAAGCATGAACAAAACACACACCATGGATTTTTACTTTCCCATTAGAAAGAATGATATTGTACCACGTGTAAAGAAATGGAAAGACCTGGAAAAGTTATGTTAAATGAAGTAAGTCAGCCCCAGAGAGACAAAGGATGCTTGTTTTCCCTTATATGTGGAAGATAGAATTAGCATGCAAACTTCTGAGTAAATACATTGGGTGGGGTAATTGGATACAAATGTATTATTAATTGAAATAGGGTAGATTCAAGGGAGATCTCAAATAGTGTGATTCCTTAGAAAGGCAAGTCAGTTAAAAAAAAAACCAAAACACCAGGAATCGGGTACTTGAGAGGGGTGGGGAAAGGGGTAGAGGAAGGAAGAGAAGACGGGAGAATGAATGCAGTCAAGAATCCAATGTATACCCTGAAAAATTAAGAAGAGTGAGGGAAGGGGCAGGTGGGGAGGGCTGAGTGAGAATGTTCAGAGTGATGACACTGATACACTGTATTCGTAAACTGCTTTTTAAATGGAAACGCCTTTGTACAACTACTTAAAGATGATAATGAAAATACAAAGAAATATATATATATGTATAATATAGCAAATATATTACTTGAAATCTCTGTCTCTGTCTCTGTCTCTCTCTGTCTCTCTGTCTCTCTGTCTCTCTCTCTCGGCAGTACTGGGATGTGAGCCCAAATATTCACACTTCTTAGTGGTGCTGTACCATGTGAGCAGTGCTTCCAACTCCTTTGAATGTTATTATTTTCCAGTTCGGGTCTCTGTTTATTCCCAGGATGGCCTGGAAGACATTCCTCCTCTTTGTGCTTGCCTCTGGCTCCTTGATGTCAGAAGATCCCTGTGTTTTCCCAATGGCTGGGAGGACAGGCACGCATCACCACACCCATCCTTGGTTGAAATTGAGTCTGGTGAACTTTTATAGGATCCCCTAATCTCCACTAGGATTACAGGCTCATCGACACGAAATGGGATCCCCTCTGCACATCAAAAGTGGAATTTAACCCTCCTTGTTTATGTTACAAGCCATGGTTCATTCAGATTGATAATTTGCACACATCTATAGGAATATGTTTTATGTTTGGGTGTCATCATGCTTGAGTATTGTATGTACCTTACACAGTTATTGTGACCATTTCCCTTATGCTTCCAGAATGATCACAATGTAGCTGGAGGCAGGACAAAGGCTCTTAGAGATGGAGTAAGCAGAGCGCAGAGGGAATGCGCCTGGAACCCAATCCTGACCTCTGTGTCCCCCACCCACCCACCATGCCCCAGGAGCTGCTTCTTTTCATCCATTGCCCAAGACTCACCCGGCATGAGTGCTGAGATTCATAGTTTTCAAAAGTAGGATGTTATTGAACACAAAAGACATGGTGCAAAGCAAGTTCTTTTTAGCTTTAGCCTTCCAAAAATGTAGAAAAGAACAGAAGCAACACACATCTACCTATCTATCCATCCAACTTGTATATTACATGTATAATAAAAATCATGTACAATGTGGGATCACCCTAGGATACTCTCAGGGAAAATGTAAATAATGACATCATAAAGGTAGTATTTGAGTAACTGAGTCAAATAATAATAGTCAACAAGAAGTTGGTCGTTTGCAAACATGTTTTAAACACTTAAAATGTATAATGATGTTTATGAAAATATGTTTTTCCCTATGCTTTGGATAATTTTCAAGAGTCTGTCATCTTAAATAATTTAAAATGTGGCTGTCTGAACTTTTTGTGGACAGTGCATGCTATTTCGTATTAGTCTTCCGAATAGTCTCTCTTGCTAATGGAATTCATCTTCTATAAAGTTGTTGAATACTGTGACAGGTTTGTTTCCATTCAATAATTATTATTATAGTAATATTGAAAGACAGTTTGGCTGTTACAAAGGAATTTCTGTGAGGCAAATGATCTCTGCGGATGGCATGATTTATTACGCAGAAAGCTGTATTCTCCACAGCCCTCCAAAAGCCAGGCTAGAATCATAGGTGAACTGAACGAAGTTATGTATAAGGTTTTAATATAGAAAGTAAGAATCTCATTTGTATTTTCATAGAAAACATAAACTGATTAGGAATAAATGTAACTAGAGAGATGAAATATGTGTACTCTGAAATCTACAACACATTGACAGAGATTCAATGTAATAATATTGTTAACATATCCACCCTACATAAAGTAATATGTAAATTCAAATGCAATCTCCATAAAGAAAACATTAAAACTTTCAAAGTAACCTTTTCTGTTTTTTTGTTTTTTTTTTTCCTCAGAACCAGTGTTTGAACTCATGGACTTTTGGAGAATTTGCTTGCTCAGCTGAAACTCCTCCAGCTCTACTTTTTGCTGGTTAATTGCAGACAAGAATCTCAGGAGCCTCACTGCCCAGGCTGAATTTGAACTTGGATGCTTTGAGTTTCAGCTGCATATCTAGGGTTACAGACGAAAACCACTAGCGCCATCATAAGAAACACTGCCTTCTTGTCAGTGTCTTCAGCCCAGCCCAGGTGTCATCAAGCACATGTTGAACAGACTTTGGATTTCTCCATCTCTTGATGCCTTGGGGGTTTGAAATTCAATTCACCAGACAGATTACAATCCACTACACTGCTGTGGTTTCACATGCACAGCCTTAGTTCTGTTGAGCTACGTGTATACACATTAGCACTCTCGTTCCTTTATCTTCACTGGTTTGCTCCATGGCCATACAGTTTTGTGTGATTTTCAACTTGTAAGCATTACTTCAACATGACGGGTTATCTAGTAATCAACTGTCTATTGGGAATTATTTGATACAACAAATGCTTGAAGGGAAACAGTTGCTTCCCTCAAGAAACTTTTCTGCATGGAAAGTGCTCATGTGAACCACCAGTTTTATAGTTCAGTCTCGTTGTTCCAACCTCGAAGCTCTCTGTCTTTTATATCAGCACGGGGAGATCAGCAGTGAAATCACACTGTTAAAACCATGACTCAGCAATAAATCTGAAGTACTTAATTTGTCAAATAAAAACAGCATTTAAACTATGAAAATACAGCTAAACAAAGATGAATTCGCCTGGTTGTGAACAATCTTCTTGGAGACAGAAAAGTGATTATGATGTTAAATCAGCACTGAAATATAAATGATTGATGGGAATATTCCAGAAACAATCAAATGAAAGCCCACCCTTGAGAAAACTGTGCAATTAAAAGCAATAGGCACAGTGGCTCACCCCTATAGTTTGGGCTACCTAGAAGGTAGAAAACTGAATAATAATTCTGCATCCAGGCCAGCAGGACAAATGTTAGTGAGCCCACATCTTAACTAGCAAGCTAGTGCCATAGCTCATGCTCTGAGTATAACCCTCAACTTAAAATACTTAAAAGGTCAAGGCATGATATTCTGATATATATTAATTATTAATATACATTGATTTATAGAAAATATAAATTATTACAATTTATATATGGAATATGGTACAAATTTTAATATACTTACTCATTTGTATGATATAATGTATGTTTGGTACATATAACACATAGTATTCAGTATAATGTATATAATACAGTATAGTGTATATTATATAAATAAAATAGTATTTATTATTATATAACTTAAATGATATATTATATTACATTATAATAATTCATATATTATATATTTACATATTATATGTGTAATCACTATAATCCTTTTAGATTCATAGTAATATATTACATAAATCCTATATCCATACTTATTTATATACAGGACTAATATATTAATACAGTCTGATATAATTTTTGCCATATTGATGCCATATGATTATATGGAATGTTAGTATGATAATAGTATGATTAGCAATCGCATTAAGTGTAATTGTTATATTTATAAATATATGAATGTTTGTTATATATTATACATGGTGGTTCACATCAATATTTATCCTCTAGCAAATGTCCTTCTTTCTATAACCAGAAGATAAACAACAGCAAGAGAGAACCGGCTCCTGGGCGGAGCGCGCTCTTCTGCTGGGGGCAGGCCAGGCGTGGATGCCCTGTTGCGGGCTCCTGCCTGGGAGTGCTGGGGCTCTGCCCTCTGCGCCCTGTGTGCTTCCCATGCCAGGGCACAGGCTTGCCCTCTGCGCACTCAGGAGCCTGCCCAGAAACTTGGACCCGAGAGGCCAGGAGAGCTCAGGTTGAAAGACGCAGAAAAAATCCACTCGTGCTCTGTACTGGGCGTGCATGTGCACGCATGTGTGAATGCACGTGTACACATGCATGAGGAGGTCTGCACGTGAGTGAGTGTGTGTATGGCAGTGTGGACTTTCTCAGGATCTGCTTACCACTGCTGTGTTCTTCTTTGCACTCAGTCCCTAAGCTGTATGACCTTTAGCACAAGGCCAGCACTGCTCTGGTGTGCACGCCCGCTCACACCCCACAGTTAGGTTCACCTGACCAGCATGCACGGCTCCCTGTTCACCTTGCTGCCCAAGCCGCGGTCCCAAGGTCGTGTCCAGGCCTCAGCCCTGAGATGCCCAGGCCCTGTTCCTGAGGTCAGTATCACCCTGAGGTGCCCAGGCCCCTATCTCCCCCAAGATGCCCAGGCCCATCACCGCAGGCCCTGAGGGTTCACAGGAAAGGGATCCAAGGCTCATGCAGTTTATGTCGCCTGCGAATGGAATCCTTCCAGTGATAGTTTTACAAACAGTTTGACCACATTCACTGCAGTGTGTATGTGTGTGTGTGTGTGCGCACACACACAAACACACCACACCCGAAGGTGTCAGAATTTGGACTTGAATTCAGGACCTGGGAACTGTCTCTACTTTTTTTTCCCTTCAAGGCTGACCTTCTAGGACTTGAGTCCCAGCTCCACATCCCGGTTTTCCGTGCTTAATTGGAGATGAGAGTCTCATAGATGTGTGTGCCAGAGCCGGAATTGAACTGTGATCCTCAGATATCAGTCTGCCGAGTCGCTGGGATTACACGCATGATCTACTGGTGCTTGCCCCTCACACATTTTTCCATTATATTAGTGATCTACAGCAACTATCGGTGGATCCCAACAGCTTCAGGGATCTAACTGTGTTCTCAGACTCACTAATGGGTGGCCCATCCCTATCCCAGTTAGTGTCCAACCCCAGGATGACAAGAAAGGAGAGCAGTGATGTCACATGCTCACACAGCTCAACTTCCCGTGCGGTCATAGAAGAACAAGGGGTACATCAGCTTAGTTCCTGTCTGTGGATACCGTCAGGAATAATCCTAATGATGAGATGATTAAGATAATAATAACAGCAATGATGATGTCACACAAATCCTGGGTGATCTCCAGTAGGTGTGTGGCTTCGGGACTAGCATGACCTCTGCTCAGCGCTCCTGTGCTCAGCAGTCTGGGTTAGGAAACACCTGGAATCATTCCTTCACCTGTCCCACCGGAACAGGACGGTAGGACAGGTGGGAACAGTGTCCCCTAATCCAGATCGAGGAGCAGCTTTTCTTTGAGATTTCCGTGTTTCCTTTAAGATTTTTGTTAAACTTCTGGACTCACTATGTCATGAAGAAGTCTTAGCTACGTGGTAGTCTTGTCATTTTTCCAAAACACAACACCATTTTAGTCAATCTCGTCAGTCTAGAGACCAGTCAAAAGCAGAAGTTTCCTTTTTCTGAATCTGGAGCTGGACGTCAGGGCCCTGTGCTCTGTTACTGTGTCACTCGGGCCCACAATGCTTTCAGCTTTTTGTTGATGATTCAGAGGCAAGAGTGGCTCAGCTTTCTCTGCCCAGGCAAGTTTCAATCCACAGCCCTCACAACTCAGTATACTGATTGGCTGGAATTGTAGGTTTGAGCCCCCACAGCCTGGGTTGAAGTTGAGTGTTTGTGACTGAGCTATAGAGAAAATAGTTCACTTATATTCCCTGCATCACTCTTGTTCTTTATCCCTTGAAAATATGGGTGGTCTTCTCCCATGCTCATGGGTAGGCAGAATCAATATAGTGAAAATGGCCATATTGCCCAAATTGTTATACAAATTCAATGCAATACCTATCAAAATCCCAGCCACATTCTTCACTGAAATAGAAAAACCAATCCATAAATTCATATGGAACAGCAAAAAACCTAGAATAGCCAAAGCAATTCTAGGCAAAAAAAGCAGTGCAGGAGGTATCACAATACCTGACTTCAAGCTCTACTACAAGGCCATCATAACAAAAACAGCATGGTATTGGTATAAAAACAGATCGGAAGACCAATGGATTAGAACTGAAGACCCAGAAATAAAACCGCACTCTTACAGCCAACTGATATTCGACAAAGGAGCTAAAGACATACAATGGAATAAACATAGCCTCTTCAACTACTGGTGCTGGGAGAACTGGGCAGCCATATGCAGAAAACTCAAAGTAGACCCAAGCCTATCACCATGCACCAAGATCAACTCAAAATGGATCAAGGACCTCAACATCAGACCTGAATCCTTGAAACTACTGAAAGACAGAGTAGGAAAGACACTAGAACTTATAGGCACAGGAAGGAACTTCCTGAATAGAGTCCCAGGGGCACAACAAATAGGGGAAAGACTCGACAAATGGGACTACTACAAATTAAAAAGTTTCTGCACAGCTAAGGACATAGCCACCAAAATAGAAAGACAGCCAACGATATCGGAAAGGATATTTACCAGCACAGCAACAGACAAAGGCCTGATATCTGTCATCTACAGAGAACTCAAAAAACTAAGCCCCTCCAAGCCCAATAAACCTATTAGGAAATGGGCAAAAGAGCTAAAGAGAGATTTCACAAGAGAAGATATAAAAATGGCAAAGAAACATATGAGGAAATGCTCAACATCCCTGCTAGTAAAGGAAATGCAAATAAAAACAACCCTGAGATACCACCTCACCCCAGTTAGAATGGCCTATACTCTGAACTCAGGAAACAACAAATGCTGGAGGGGCTATGGGGAAAGAGGAACCCTTCTCCATTGTTGGTGGGAGTGCAAATTAGTACAACCACTTTGGAGAACAGTATGGAGGTTTCTCAAAAAGCTCAATATAGACCTACCCTATGACCCAGCCATACCACTCCTAGGCATCTATCCTAAACAGCAAAATCCAAGATATCAAAAAGGCATTTGTACTTCCATGTTTATCGCGGCACAATTCACAATAGCTAAAATATGGAAACAACCCAGATGCCCCTCCACAGACGAATGGATCCAAAAAATATGGTACTTATACACAATGGAATACTACATAGCGATTAGGAATGGTGAAATACTGTTATTCGCAGGGAAATGGTCAGAACTCGAACAAATAATGTTGAGTGAGACAAGCCTAGAACACAGAAAACAAAGGGGCATGATCTCCCTGATATATGACTGTTAACAAAGGGAGACGGAGAGACAGTAGAGACCAAGTCTGTGAATACTGTATATGTTCTTGATACATTGTATATTGCATATATGTCAACCTGACCTAGACAAGGGATAGAAAAACAGGTCGTAAGATATCATAAGAAATGTACACACTGCCCTACTATGTAACTGCACCCTCTTTGCACAACACCTTGTAAAAAAATTTATGTCCAATTAATAAAAAAAAAAGAAAATATGGGTGGTCTTAACTCCAATTCACCCTCAGAAGTTGAAAGTACCTAGTACTTAGTGGATACCCAGCCATGCGTGTTTACTGTTACTGTTCTGTGGCACTCAAAGGTCCTGCATGGCACTGACATGGGAAAGGTCACTGTCCTCATCCGTCATCCAGTGGCACAGGTTCCTTCCCACACGGTCCTCAGCAAGGCTAAGGATGTCATCACGATCAGGGCCTCTACCACAGGAAATCAGAGCCCACCTCCAGGTCCTTTGAGTCTAATAGAACGTCCTGGATTGAATTTATGACTTGCTTTACCAGATCATTAATTCACTCCTAGCAAAGTGAAGAAATTTAATCTAGAATCTACAGAGTAAGTGCCAATTAGTTAATTTAATCTCTATCATCAATCTGGAGACATTTCCCTGATAGAATGCCGATCGTCACTGCGTGGGTTACTGTCACCACGAGTATATTGGGTGCCTGGAGCTCCAACCGCGAGTCTGATCCAGCGGTACTTATGGAGGAGCAAGGCACAGGCAGAGCTCAGGGCAGCAGAGGGGAGAAGGGAGTTGGCTTAATCTGGGGAGAGCAAAAAAGTAGTGCTTAATAAATAATTGATTTTGTTGCTGATCTGACAGCTTGTGGAGATGGGAATGCTCAGAGGGGAGTGGAAAGTTCTCCTTTCTGCTGATGAAGAGCAAAAGCATCTGTGTTCCCTTTGCTCTTTCTCTCGGTTTTCCTC
Organism: Perognathus longimembris pacificus; assembly: GCF_023159225.1. NCBI lineage: Eukaryota > Metazoa > Chordata > Mammalia > Rodentia > Heteromyidae > Perognathus > Perognathus longimembris. Next base: position 1,000,013 of record NC_063185.1, read on the forward strand.
TGAGATGTGGAGAATCTAAGGTTTTATCCTAACTTGTGGGACTTAAGTTAATCCTTCCTGAGGATAAGGCCGGTGCCCTACTTTGGCAATGAACAGATCTTTCCATAGTTCTAGCCAAACTGAATCAGGCTAGATCCAGAAATATGATCTATAGGAAACAGAAGGCCAGGAAGTCACAAATAAGCATTGCATTCATTAGCAGCTTGTGTTAAGGTCCACGGACACTCTTTCTATTACTACGTCTTATACTTTCTCATTAGTTGCAATATTTAATAATATAAAAAGGCAAAGGTGTGGAGGAAGCAAGGCTCTCTCCCCCTGATCTTGCCTACTTAGGAACTGAGCGAGCACATCTTAAAGACACCCACCTTGGGAAAAAATATCAAGCTTTTCTAGCATGAAAATATTTATAAGGAAATAGCTCAAAGATAAACATTTGTGCTTTGTTGTTTTTGTTTTATTTCGTGTGTGTGTGCGTACATGCAGGCATGCACATGTTAACACTGGGGCTTGAACTCAGGGTCTTGAGCTTTGACTTGACCTTTGCACTCAAGGCTAGTGCTCAAAGACTTGAGCTACAGCTCCAATCCAGCTCTTTGGTGGTTAATTAGAGATGAGAGCCTCACAGGCTTTCCCACCTTGCTTTGAGCCTTGATTCTCAGATCTCAGCTAAGATTACAGATGTGAGCCACCAGCATCCATATGGACCTTCTTTCTGCACATAGGAGCCCATTTCCTTTCTGATAGATCCTTATCTCTGAAGTATATTGAGCTTGCTTAAATAAATGAAGGAGGAAAGATGGCTTCTGGGTAGCAGGGAAGAATGCGAAGGCTAGATGATGTGTGATGACATACAAGGGGCTTTTGGCACACTGTAGTGTGCCACACATATACACAATGAACAACACCCTTGCAGACATCAGGAACTGTTGACGGGATAGCCGTGTGCACATGTCTTAGACATGAAGAAGAACTTACCCATCTTCCATGCGATCAGATTAATGGATTAGAAAGTGAACAGACAGGAACTGGGAATCTCAAGTGATGAAATGGAGACAGCTGCATTGCACTCTATCTTATTTTTAGGTCCATATTGTATTTGAATCAACCTGTGTCTAAGTCTAGTAGTGTTTGTTTCACAAAGTTGGGTGTAACACCTTCCACTGCATAGATAGCAGCAGTGACCATTTCCTCTCATTAAGAAGAAGTGGCCTTCTTTCACCCCTCTAACTACTTTTTGTTTGAAGTATTCTTTGTGAGATAGGAGTATAATTTTTCCTGACTGGGATAATGATTTCAGAGTCAGTTTCCATGAAGAACGTTGGTGGTCTCTTCTTTCTTGGCCAGTGCTTTGATCAGTGAGACTCAGTTCTTGTTAGTGACAGATGTTTGGGTCCTGTGTTTTTAATCCAACTCAATATTTTATGTCTTTTGAGTTAGAGGATTGAGATTATGCACACTGTGCTATTATTAATTTGTCTTCCTTGGACTTGATTCATATTCTTCATTTGCTTATTTAATGTCCTGGTGAGATGTTTCCCTCATATTTTCATATTTCATGTTTATCTTCCATTTCTATGTATAGGATTGTTTTGAGCATCTTTTTGTTAAATATTTTACTTTTTTACTAAATAGAGGGTTTGATGGTGTGGCTTAATTCGTAGAATGCTAGCCAATGTGGGAAAGAAGCAGGTACTGAGTTCAAGCTCTCATCTGAGACCTAAAAAAATTTGAAATAGAACATCTGCCTATCTGTTGATGTCACAGGTGAAATTATCAGGGCAATGAGCATAAATGTAAAATCAAGGATATCCATAGTAGAGAATTACAGAAGAATTCTGGGGATCCCTCTCTCTTTCCAGTTCCTATTAGATTACTGGATTAGAATGCTATCAAGTCTTCCAAAATATATCAGTGAGTATCGGAGATTAGTAGAAAAACAAGAAAAATCATATTCCAGTCCACCACTTTTCAGTGATCTGGTTCCCATGCTGGAGTTTGGACAGTTGCTACCTGAGACACTTTCCTTTCGCCGTGGACATGCACATGGCCTCCGTTGTTTCCCCTGAACGTCTCTGATTAGAATGACTCCATGGGCTAAACAATGAATAGGTAACTGACACTTAGTGAGCCACGGCCTCTAAAACAAACAAGTGAGGCATGGGTGTGCCTGCTCGTGGTACAGGAACAGTGCAGGGTCATGTTGAATGAGGTCCTGGCTAGTGAGGACGGGGACAGGAAGAGCCCTCAAGAAGAACATCGCGTCAGGTGCCCCAAAGGCTCAGCCACATCTGACACACAGCCAGGATGTGGAGGCTTAATTCGCAATCTAACTGCTTCCTCATGCATGTGTTCACAGACCCGTCCCAGTAATAGTCAAAAGGAGGCAACTGTGGATCTGATTCAGATAGACTCATTAAATACTTGAAATCCATGTGCGATTTTTTTGTTTTATTGACCAGGTAGATCATAATGACTAAAGAACAGGTGAAACTTCATTGACTGAATTAACACTTTTAGGATGAAAATGGTCATTTGTGTGGTACTAAATTTTATAGACCACCTGAATGGTTCTGTAAGGATGCCTCACTTTTTAGATGCTTAACTTTATTCTAAATTTTGCATGAAAAATAGAAGATTTATCTTTGAAGTTTGCTTCTTGTTTTTCTTCTTTATTGTCAAAGTGAAGTATAGAGAGGTTATAATTTCATATGTAAGGAAGTATATTACTTATCCAACTTGTTACCTCCTCCCTCATTCACTCCCTCACCTCTCTCCTTCCCCTCTCCCTCCCCCCGACATGAGTTATACAGTTGCTTTATACCAATTGGTTTTTATAAGTATTGCTTTTGCAATGGTTTGTCTTTTTATCCTTTGTCTCTCATTTTTGGTGTTCCCTTTCCTTTTCCTAGTCCCAATACATGTCTATACATTATCTGGGGCACTAAGATCAGTTACAGTAATAGCAGGAGTAAAACCACAGGAAGAGAATATGAGAGAAAGAAAGGTACAGTTTCACATGGCATGTTGAAATTAACTACAGCAATGATATACCACTTATTCCCATAGCATGGAGTTCATTTCACTAAGCATCATTTTATGTGTCCATATGGACCTTGCTATTGAGCTGTTGTGCTCTTCTGTAGTTTGCTTCTTAAATACAGTCATTGCTATAAGAGACATCTACTTTTATTGCAGAGCACAGTTTAGTAGAAAATTTGATCTGAAGAGATTTTCTTTCAGTTTTAAGTCAAGGTGACTTATTTACTGGTTATAGAATATCTCAAGAATTAACTGGGTTAATGTTCTGACCTCACATATAAACCCTAGGATTGAATCATAGCATATTAAAAGCAGAGACAGTTAAGTATTTTGGCCTTTGATTTCCAGAATTACATGATCACATTTAGTATTGGTAAGGCAATGCATAAAATTAATGACAACCTAAAAAAATACATATTTAAGGAAAGCAAGCAAGGGATTCCATCTTTCCTCACCCTTCAGGGGCATCACGGTGAACATCTCCTCAACCAAGACAGATCCACAAGAGGAAACATTGCAAGGGCATTGAATCCAAGTTTATGTGACTTGAAAGTCTTCAGAATGCAGAACTGAAGTCCCCAGGCAGCTTTGTCGTTTTTATACCTGGGGTATGGTGGAGCTAAGCAGTCAGGAAATTAGCCGTTGACAGGGGAAACCTGGAAAGGCCTTCTTGCTGGGATTGATTCGTCTGTCCTTGTGCTGTAGCATCTCACCCTCAAGGCCAACGAGCAGGGCTGCGTGGACTGGAGAGCTTTCCCATCTTAGTGTTTACCACAGCCAGATGCTGCACAGGAAGTTGGGAGCAAGTTCAAACAATAACTCTTGCTCCATTGCTGTGTTTGGGAAAATGGGTTGTTGCTCTAATGATCCCCCAGGAAGAGCAGAATCCTGGGCTCTATGACTTGCTATGGCAAAATTTCCACCGAGAGATGGCAGAAGCCCACAGGGGAGTGTGGCCTCTGCCCCAGGAATCACCTTCCCAGGTCTGTCCTGTCTGCCTCGAGCAGCTCCTCTAACTGTCGTATGATAACTCTGATTCTACCCAACAACACAAGGATGGATTCATCACATCTACTAAAAATTCAGTTTGCAGAAGCACATGTGATTTTTCCTACTTCTGTAAACAAATCGTGTTTTGAAACTGGAAAATACATTTACAGATTTTGATGGTTATCATTTTCTTTTTCTTTAGCAGAGCTGGGCTTCTAACTCAGAGCCTTCTGCCACTAAAACTACGCATTTGGTTCTCAATTTTTGAAAACTCTTCAAGAAACATTACTTTAATGGAAAAGATTTAATTATTTTATTATGTGACATTTATTTATTTATTTATTTATTTATTTATTTATTTATTTATTTATTTGGGGGACACAGTCTAACTTAGTAGACTAGCCTGACCTTAACTCGCTCCCCCCTCAGTTTCCTGAAAAGTTGGGCTGAGACACACGCATTATCACACCTAGCCATACATTTTCCAACTTTGAGAACTCCTAGAAGATGTAGTTGAGTTTATACTGAGATGATATCGCTTGCTACTTATTCGCATTATATGAATATGATTTATAGCTTATGTTTTCATTAAATGAGTGTTAATTAAGTGAAAGAACTCAGAAAGTGTTTAATCGCTGCACATGCGCATGCTCACTCGAGTAACTGCCTCTACAGTATTTATTGGTTCTAATTCTTTTATAAAATCATTTGTAAATGCTCTTGATCACTAATCTCACTGTTATTTTCAAATGACCTCTATGGCTTTATGGTTTTGAACATATAACTAGCATAAAGTCGGGTAAATATGAATAAATAACAATATTGCACGCACAGTTAGAAGCAATGGTAAACGCAGTCCATGCCCGGCATGTATATAATGCACTGTGGGGTTAGGTTTGAGGCCAGAAAAATGGGAGTCCTGGGCCCTTTCTCGAGGATTAAGCCTATCAGGAAGCAAAAACTCTTTGCAACCCTTCTCCCGCGCTGGAGTTGAGGATCCAATGTGGTTGGGGAGGAAGGAGCCAGCCTTCCACATTGCTGGGTACCACGTGGCCAGTGAGTCCACAGGCAAGTACGGGAACGGAGACTGGGCCCGTGGAAGAGCAGGAGCTTTGTCATAGCTCTCTGGACTCTGGGAGCCCATCAGAAGGCGGTCACTTGCCTTCAGGTGGCACACTATGCACTGCAATTTTGAAAGAAGGCAGACTGTTAGGTTGGGGTGTGTGGGAGTTCCTGCAAGATTTAGTCAGAATGTTCATTTGATAGTGTGCTTTCCCAAGTGGCCAGGCATCCTCCTCTTGGCTTTGAGTTTGGAGCTGTTGCTACATGGAGCAGACGGGCGCGTGCTCCCTGCCCCTTCACTCAATCAAGTCTTGGTCTGTTTGAACATGCCCAGAAGTTCCTGTCTGTGAAAAATGGTGCTTGGTTTTCCGGTGATCAATAGCAGCTGGAATTGGGCATTGCTTCAGGAAAGGCACGGGATGTAGATTGTAATGTTCACACAGATTATCTTAAGTCAAGACTAGACAACACACACACACACACACACACACACACACACACACACACACACACATTCCTCCACACTTCATCACCAAGGGCTGCAGGCTCACCACCAATTGCTAGCCATGCAGATGGCAGTGAATCGCCATACATTGATATAGATCATCCCAGGCATCTGCCGTGTTGATTTTCATGACAGAATGGACATTTAATATGTTTGTGGACATATATATGTACATGTCACACAAGATATATATATATATATATATATATATATTTCATTTGTACAAGTTCTCCAGGTATCCAGGTATTCAGGGACACACACAGGCATTGCATGCATTTCTTCATGTGAACTTAGAAAATCTTTTCCTCTGCATTTATGTATGAATCAGGTTTGATACTGATACACAGAAAAATATAATTGTGTGGTCAGTTTCACATGTTGCATAATAAAACAGGTTAGATACAATCCTGGATAGGCATTTTGTAAAGAAAAGCAATTGGTTTAGGTTGTATTTGATCTCCAGTCCAAACACCTCCCTTTTCCTTCTAGTTAGTTCAGTGACAAGTTTCTTTCTCTTGATCAGGCTCACTCTTAGCTAAGCTGAGCTCCCTGCTGCAGCCGCTGAATGCAGAGAGACCATAAAGACTCTGCCATGTCCCAGTAATGATCTGCTGTTCAGGTTGTCTGGAGGGAAGTGTCGTTCTGAATTCTGAAAGGACTGTATCACCAAAATGCATCTTGCAATTCAAATATGATTTTAATTTATTTGTGCACAATTACAGGACAAGATAGCCCATTGTGAATTAAAGTAAGGTGTACTGATGAAAATGGCAGCAAGAGTGTCTCAGATTCATCTTTTTTTGAGCCACACATATAAATGTGTACATGGACTTACAGATTAAAGTAAAGGTAGTCACTGAGGCATGTTCGTAATCACCCAGACTCTCTCTCTCTATCCTAGTGTGCTCTGAGTAGTTCAGACCCATGGAAATTGATTTTACCAAGCCTTGATTTTCTTTGTTGACAATAAGGCAGTCTTTGCTGAGTGCCAGGGTTATGCAGTTCCCTAAACTGTCAGGAAGCATTTCATTCTCAGCTCCAACTCCCCTGAGAGTATCAAGCAATGGAAATTACCGGGTTTGTCATAATTGCTGTTGTTCTGCCTGTGTTTATCGTGGACCAATCCACGCTGTACACAGGATCTCCGGCACCCCAGGGCCAGCCCTGGGGGGGGGAAGGGAAGGGGTCTTTCCCTCCTCTCCATCCTTTCTTAATTCACATACTGAAAGAGGCTCAAACCCCTCATGGACTGAGCCTCTGCCCTTTCTGCCATGAACATGCTTATCTAAATTCACCTGCATCACTAAATCCTTATAAAGCCACATACCATAAAACAGGACCTCTCCTATTGATGCCTATATTCTGATATGATTTCTCCAATCCTCTAGCATTACATTACTTCAAATGTTAAATAAAGGCCACATTATGTCAATTCATTATAATTTATATTAAGTTATGTTATTAGTTATAATTTATATATACATATATATGCAAACAAGTACTGAGGATGCTGGATGAACTATTCCTATTTAGAAAATGTTTTGTATTGTAATATAACATGCTTATGCAACCCCCTATCTGATGTGAACTGAAAGTAATAGGGCCAGTATTTAGGATGCACTATTCAAAGTACACATAGTAACCAGAGTACAAGCCAAACTATCCATAATTCTAATGGAATATCAATAAAAATAATACATTCTTTCTGATAATAAAAGCTAACTTAAGTGTGATCATTTCCTTTTTAAAATGTGAAGGTACATTTTTAAATACACCCTCAGGATCTAGAGGCTTAGGATTATAGTTTAGCTACTCCAGAGGCTGAGATATGAGGATTATGGTTCAACCTGGCCTAGGCAGACATATTCAAGTGACTCTTATCTCTAGTTAATCAACACAAGAAGCCAGAACTGGAGGTGAGGCTTGAGGAATAGAAAACCAGCTCTGTGGAAAAGACTGAGCCAGAGTAGAAGGCCCGCAACTGAACCTCCACATCCCTTACTGGCATTCACGTGCACATGCATGCACACATGCATGCACACTTGCATGCACACACACAGTATGTAGAAAGAAATGCTAAACTAGCTCAATTTTCTGAGTGATGAAGCCAACAGAAAATGCAACAAGCTGTTATTACACCTTACTCAGACTAATGCTGGAGCCCAGCGACCCAGGTCGAGACCAGCTGTTAGGTGTGGGTGTTCTGCCCTGGGGGAATCTCACTCGGTCAGATTGGCAGAGCCAATGGGACTCCTGTGTTTAGGGGCCTACATAGCCTGTTGTTCATTTAAACCTAACGGAGCTGTTCTGCCCACTCAGCAGACCCCACGTCCACCCGTGTACCTCTTCCCTTCCCTCGGACAGAAGCCCCGTGATGGCAGCGATGGGATGGTCACACAGGATTCATCAGCTATGGATTTGCCTTCATATGTGGCTGTACTGTTGGAACAGTACTAAGGATAGACTCTCTTCAGAAAGACATTAACACCAGGGCCAGCGGTGTGTTCAAACTGAGCGATGAGTGATGAGTGTGAATGAGAAGTAAGGCAGAAGCTCCATGTCTGCCATTTATTTATTATCTTTTAAGTAGTTTTACAAAGGAGTCGCCATTCAGCAAAGCAGTTTATGAATGTGGTGCTTGTTGAACCTTCTCAGCATTCTCACCCACCCCTCCTATCCCAACCCTTCCCCCACAGTTTTTTAATTTAAGGTTATACATTGATTTTATGCCATTTAACAAAGCAGTTCATGTATGCAATGCATCTTGATCTGTGTCATCCCTTCAACATCTTTATGGCCTCCCTCTCCCACCCACCCTTTCCCTTGTATTTCTCAATTCTGTAGTGTACAATTGGTTCCTGCCCACTTTCTCCCCATCCCTCCACTACATGTTTCTACTCTTCTCCCCTTGCCCCCACCTTCCCCTCTCAAAAATATGCATTTACTTATTTTTTTGATTATATGATTTGTGCTCTCTATAGAGTCTATTATACATTATAGCTATGTTTTTAGCTAATTGTTGTAATAAATTTTTTTTAATGAAAAAGGTAATCCTAAGATTCCCAGGATTCTGAGATTTGTGGACTGTTGTTTAAAGCTAGCCTGGGCAGAAAAGTCTATGGGACTCTTCTCACCAATTTATCAGTAAAAACTCTGGTAGCAGAGGCTTGGCTCAAGAGATAGAGCACTAACCGTCAGCAAAATGCCAAGCAAGAGTAAAGGCTGTAAATTTCAGTCCCAGTAACAGCCGCCAAAACAAAACTAAACAAAATAAATGTTTTTAAAAAATGCAGTAATTTGAGGTGTAGAAGAAAGGGTTTGATTTAATAAATTTAGTATAGGCTAAAGGAAATGGCTTTATTTAGTCTACTGATCACAGAGACCCCCTGTTTGTTGGCTCTCATAGTCTTTGTGGCTTATAGTCTTAGTCTTTTGGCAAGAATATCCAAAACCCCAAAGCTTCATTCATGGTAAGTGCTGTAAACAATACACCTTTAAAAATTATTTTGTATGCAGTGTTACGGTATTGTTCTAAATTTATATATGTTTAGATATACAAACATATAACTGCTTTGAGTATCTGCACAGTGAACTGCTATTTAGTATTCTAGCTAAAAACATGAGGCTCTGTTTAGCTAAGCATTAACAGGCACTTACAAACACACCTTACTGTCTGAGTTGTGTCTGAACTCTGATATGCTTGTGCGATGTAGCTTCATTATTATGCAATATATGACTTTATATCAATGTTTACTGTGTTAAAGATGTCTTTTAGTTACTCTAAGCAATGAAAATTATAAGCACACACCCATAAATAGAAATGTAATTTTTCAGATGCCATTCTAGCTACTTTTAACCATGTAAAAAGATACACTTAGGATACTTAACACTATTGGCTACTTTTCTTAGAAGAGAATGGTCTGTGTATGTGTGTGTGTGTGTGTGTGTGTGTGTGTTCTTTCAGAGAAAAATGTTCCCATTATTGCACTTAAGTAATTTCAATATCTTTGTGTGTTTAGCTACAAGTGAATTATGTCTGTTTGATACCCTTGAAAATTATACTATTCTTATTTTTACATGATTTGTAAACAAGTTTCAAGAACCATTTCTAACCATTGGATTTGAACTTGATAAAGTTGCATATAGATTTATTATCAATAACCCTCCAGAAATTCTGAACTTCTCTAGCTTCTTTTGAAAAAGATTGGCATGTGAGTTTTCTAGATTGCAATAAGACAAATACTACAGTAATACTAATTACTGTCATTGATGACTGGTAAATACCATATTTGATTTTCCCCTGTAAAAAACAGACTATGGCTTCCACAAAACCTAACAGTGATATTACAGAATGAATAGAGGCAGACAGATCCAATTAAGTCCTCTAAACAGGAAAGTAGACTCTCTGCTTGAGCAGAGAAAATCTGGGTATCTTTTGAAAGGAAGGATGTTAACATTCAAAAAGAGCAGAGAACATATCTAGAAAAAAGAGTAATTGAACTTCACTGGAATCTTTTGGGAGTGAGAATGTTAACTGACTATAAAGGCACATGTGGAGAGCCCAGCATCATTTCACATGCAATCTTGAAATTGTGACTGAGTGGCAGACTCCAAGTTCACCAAGGTGCTCCACAATTTGTGTGTTCTTTTAGCAGAGCCAACTGGCTTGCCAAATTCCTCAAATATGTAAAAACCTTTTGATGGAGAAGAATACATGAATTTCTCTTTCAAAACATCTACGATTGAAATGTAAATCTCAAAAACATTTCCTCATCAGTGAATTAAAAACTTGTTTATAGCATTCCAACATCTCCTTAAAGGTCTCAACACTAACTCTGCCACAAATTCTTAAACAAACTGAAGGTGTTTTGGTGAGGGAAATCATTATTGTTAGTGGCTTTGTGTTGACAATTTTCTTTTGCCACCTGTTTAGGTATGATACCAGACTCCAGAGACAGCATAGGAATCCCATCCATCTACCACTATGGAAAGCTATGAGTTTACCCATCACACCACATTTAATGCCCTCTCAGGCTTGAATCATGTCCACAAAGCTCTCTCTCTCTCTCTCTCTCTCTCTGTCTGTCTGATAAATCATGCTCTTCTTTTGTGTTTTCTTACAGGAAGGAGGTTGAGGTAGAGGTAGGCTTATTTGATGAGCAATAAGAAGACACAAATATATGCTCCACAGAAATAAAACCAGAAGAAGAGATTAGTTGCAATAACTCAACCATTCTATATTTTTCTTTCAAAATGGAGAAAAGGCACAGGAACATAATAAATTATACAGAACTCTCAGCATTCACGTACAATGAGACCGAAGGATGACTGTATTAGGAGAGAAACAGAAAGGTACAATGATCATACAAGGTACATCTAATCATACAAAATAATACTAGTTGAAATTAATTCCAGAAAATGGAAACAAGAGGTTATTTTTTGCTGTTTTTTTTATTTCCCTTTTTGTCTGTCTTGATTGTCTAAATGTCTTTGGGAGTGTTAAAGGAGACAAAGAATGTTGGAACAAAGGGTAAACAAATGGAGCAATGGTACTCTCTGGATACTACATGAAAAATGAACTACAATGCAGTCTCTTCAACAAATGGTGCTATCCATGTGCAGAAAATGGAAGCTAGATCCTTAAATATCTGCACCAGAATCAATTCAGAATGGATCAAAGCCATCGATGTAAGGTCAGATACAATGAACATATTACAGGCATGGGTGGAAATTTCCTAATTAAAGATCCAGAATGAGGAGGAACAAGATGGCGGCGGCGGCAGCGGCGACGGCGGAGTGACCGGGCTCGCTCCGGGCCGAAGCCGGCGGCGGCAGCGTGGCCGTCGCCCCAACCTAGCCGCGCCTCACCTCGTCTGGGGCCCGCGACATCGAGGTGAGAGCGGGCGAGCGGCGGCCCCGGTAACCGCGGCCCGGAGGCGGCGGCAGGCGGCGGCGCGGGAGCGGCAGAGTGCGGCCATGATCGGCTCTCCCGGGCCCGGCCGCGCCCAAGCCTCTCCCTGCCCCCTCCCCCCCCCCCCGGCGCGTCTGCATCTCCCGCCGCCCTTGCTCCCTCCTCCTCCGCCCCTGCCCGGTGAGGCGTCCTCGGGGCCCCGGCCCCGGCCTCGCCGGGGCGGTCGCGCTCCGCCATGGCGAACAGCAGCGGCTCCAAGGCAGAGTTCATCGTCGGGGGGGAAGTACAAACTGCTGCACAAGATCGGGTCGGGCTCCTTCGGGGACATCTACCTGGCCATCAACATCACCAAAGGCGAGGAGGTGGCGGTGAAGCTGGAGTCGCAGAAGCCCCAGCACCCGCAGCTGCTGTATGAGAGCAAGCTCTACAAGATCCTGCAGGGCGGGGTGGGCATCCCGCACATCCAGTGGTACGGTCAGGAAAAAGACTATAATGTGCTAGTCATGGATCTTCTGGGACCCAGCCTGAAAGACCTCTTCAATTTCTGCTCAAGGAGGTTCACAATGAAAACTGTACTTACGTTAGCTGACCAGATGATCAGTAGAATCGAATATGTGCATACAAAGAATTTTATACACAGAGATATTAAGCCAGATAACTTCCTAATGGGTATTGGGCGTCACTATAATAAGTGTTTAGAATCTCCAGTGTGGAAGCATGACTGTTAGTACTTCTCAGGACCCATCTTTCTCAGGATTAAACCAGTATTTCCTTATTGATTTTGGTTTGGCCAAAAAGTACAGAGACAACAGGACAAAGCAACACATACCGTACAGAGAAGATAAAAAAACTCACAGGCACTGCCCGGTATGCTAGCATCAACGCTCATCTTGGTATTGAGCAGAGTCGCCGAGATGATATGGAATCCTTAGGATATGTCTTGATGTATTTCAATAGAACCAGTCTGCCATGGCAAGGACTAAAGGCTGCAACAAAGAAACAAAAATATGAAAAGATTAGTGAAAAGAAGATGTCCACTCCTGTTGAAGTTTTATGTAAGGGGTTTCCTGCAGAATTTGCCATGTACTTAAACTATTGTCGTGGGCTGCGCTTTGAGGAAGCCCCAGATTACATGTACCTGAGGCAGCTATTTCGCACCCTTTTCAGGACCCTGAACCACCAATATGACTACACCTTTGATTGGACAATGTTAAAGCAGAAAGCGGCCCAGCAGGCGGCCTCCTCCAGTGCCCAGGGTCAGCAGGCCCAGACCCCCACAGGCAAGCAAACTGACAAAACCAAGAGTAACATGAAAGGTTTCTGAGCATGAATTCCTCGGAGCAGAAGAAGCAGAGCAGATGATCGGAGCAGCAATTGTTTCTCCCCAAATCTAGAAATTTTAGTTCATATATACACTTGCCAGTGGTTGTGGACAACCATTTACTTGGTGTAAAGAACTTAATTTCAGTATAAACTGGCTCCTGGCAGCATGCGTGAGGCTGTGTCCTGAGTTGTAGCCACTATAATTGTGAATATTAACTGAAATAGTGAAACATGGTGTCTGGTTTTCTATTGCATTTTTTCAAGTGGAAAAGTTAACTAAATGGTTGACACACACAAATTGGTGGAGAAATTGTATATATGCCAATTTTTTTAAACCTTTTATTTTGAACTATACTGCTTTGAGATCTCATTTCAGAAGAAAGGCATGAACAGTCTTCAGCCACAGTTGCGATGGTTGTAAATGCTCACAATTGTGCATTCTTAGGCTGTCCATCCCCAGGGTTTGCAAGTTGTTCACTTAAAACATTCTTTAAATGGTTGGCTTCTTGTTTGTAAGCCAGCTGACATGGTAGCAACCAAAGATTCCAGTGTTTGAGCATATGAAAGACTGCTGGCTTACCTGTGCTAGAAATAACAGCACCTACAGTGAAGACGTACGAAAACTTAGTGACTACTAGATTATCCTTAGGATTCTGCATTAACTCTATAATGTTCTTGGTATTAAAAAAAAACAAAAGCATATTTGTCACAGAAATTTAGTTAACATCTTACAACTGAACATGTATGTATGTTGCTTAGATAAATGTAATCACTGTAAACATCTACATGATCGGGATTTTGTTTTATTTTGAAATGGGAGCTTTTTTTGTTTACAAGTTCATTAAAAACTAAAATCTGGAAAAAAAAAAGATCCAGAATGAGAACAAATCAAAGAAACGCTGGAAAAATGGGACTGCATCAAACTGGAGAGTTTCTGCAGAGCAAAAGATATAGCCAACAAGATAAATAGAAATCACATAGAGAAGAAGGTTTTTACCAACTATGCATCAGAAAATGGTCTCATGTATAAAATATTCTTAGAGCTCAAAAAATTAGTCCCCTTTTCCCCCAAATAAACTCTCAAAGAAATGACAACCCAGTTAATAAATGGAATAAAGACTTAAAGAGGGGGCTGGGAATATGGCCTAGTGGCAAGAACGCTTGCCTTGTATACATGAAGCCCTGGGTCTGATTCCCCAGCACCACATAAATAGAAAATAGGCAGAAGTGGCGCTGTGGCTCAAGTGGCAGAGTGCTATCCTTGAGCAAAATGAAGCCAGGGACAGTGATCAGGCCCTGAGTCCAAGGCCCAGGACTGCTAAATCAAACAAAAAACAAAACAAAACAAACAAAAACAAAAAATAGTACTCATACCAAATAAAGGCTCACACTTAAAAAAGCAAAAGACTTAAACTTCTCAGAGGAAGTCAGAATGGTCAATAGGTACATGAAGACATGTTCAATATTTCTGGCCATAAAAGAAATGCAGATCAAAACATCATTGAGATTCTACTTCACCCCAGTTAGAATAACCATTATCAAGAAAACTAACAATAACAAATGCTGGCAGGGATGTTGGCCAAAAGGAAACCCTACTACACTGTTGATAGGAATGTAAACTTGTTCTACCCATCTGGAAAGCACTTTCATTCTATCAAGCAGTATGGAGGTTCCTCAGAAGAATAAATCTAAAGCTTTCTTGTGATCCAGCAATTTCAATCCTTGGCATTTGTCCAATGGACCATAAACCAGGCCACACTGAAGCCACCAGCACAACCATGTTCATTGCAGCATTATTTACCATAGCTAAGACATGGAATCAACCCTGATTCCCTTCTGTAGATGAATAAATCAAGAAAATGTGGTATATATACACATTGGAATTCTATGCTTCCATCAGCAAGAATGATATTGATGCATTCATAAGAAAATGGAAAGACTTGGAAAATATTATGTGAAGCAAGTAAGACCAAAGAAAGATAGGTTGCATAGTTTCCCTCATTTGTGGTAACTATAATGTGCCTGGAACTCCACAAGTAAACACACCAGATTTTAATGTATATAAACAAACACACACACACACGTACTCTACCTGACTAATATATCTGTAACCCCTCTGTTTTTATCATTTTAAAATAATACAAAAAAAATAAAAAAAAGAATTGTTAAATCTTACTGTAGGTTGAATCTAGGCGGCTTCCAATGTACTTGGGCTTGACCTCCGACATGGTTCCGTCTAAATGTGGCAGACACCTTTAAGGGGCGGGGCATAATGTAAGGATTTGGGTCTTTGGGAGTGTCCAACAGAGAGCCTAGAGAGCAACTGTGGGACCTGGGCCTCCCCACTTTCTGGCTCCTGGTCATGAAGGAAGCTGCCCTCCACCAGGATTCAAGATGGGCTGTGCTGTGTCTGCCGCAAGCAATGATGTCACCACACTTGGACTGGAACCTTTCCTGTAGTCTGCAGATAAACCTTTCCTCTTATAATCTGATTTGTCTCAGATGCTCATTGTAGTAATGGACTCTCAACTGGTCAACAGTTTATCTATCTTAATCATGTTAGATCTAGTTGAATTTTAAGCTTCAAAAGTATGCTAGTCATTGTATCTTCAATATTATGTATTTTCAAAATATGGACAGTATATGTAATCATTTATCGTGTGTGGAAAATTACCTTTAAAATGATTGTGATTAGTATTAAATTTTTAGATTATACTTAGCTATTGACTGAAAGAACAGAACAGAACTAAACGTCACCTGTATATTTATTTTACAATGTCTGTGTTTGGTATTTACTTTAATTGATTGTTTACTATAGTTTTAAAATTAAAATCCTCGTATTACACAGAGTCAGCAGAGAACACTTCACCCTTGATAAAGTCATATTATCCTTGATATATGTTTTTTTTTTTTTGGCCAGTCCTGGGCCTTGGACTCAGGGCCTGAGCACTGTCCCTGGCTTCTTCCCGCTCAAGGCTAGCACTCTGCCACTTGAGCCCCAGCGCCGCTTCTGGCCGTTTTCTGTATATGTGGTGCTAGGGAATCGAACCTAGGGCCTCGTGTATCCGAGGCAGGCACTCTTGCCCACTAGGCTATATCCCCAGCCCTTGATATATGTTTATTTGGTATCAAAATAATCAACCTTGGATACAGCCATTTGGCACTGAGTATTCATGAATATATCAGCGTATTTACTTTTTCCCCCTTTTCTGTGCTGGTAGTGGGGCTTGGACTCAGGGCCTCTAACTTAGCTTTTTCACTCTAGGATGGGACTCTGTCGTTTAAGCTACAGCCCTATTTCTGGCCTTTCGCTGGTTCCTTGGAGATAAAAGGGACCCTCAGATTTGTCTGTAGGCAGATTTCAGACCTCAGTCGTCAGATCTCAGCCACCTGAGTGAAGCGAGGATGGCAGGTGTGAGCCAGCAACTTTCTTTTTGGAAAGTAAATTGCTTGAAAATTAACTTTCCTGGTAGTTGACTGATAGAGCGTTATATCTAAACTAGTACTTAAGGCTGATAACAACCTAACTTCAGGCTTTAGTGCTGTGACTTCACCCATAACCACATCCCAAGGTTTAGGACGCACACAGAAGTCTCTGAATTCTGACACCAGTGGAAGTTCATTTCATCGCTTGTGACTTTTGTACAAAATCAGTTCAAAACCAAAGAAGACAAAGTCAGGGGCACCCATCAGCCTGTCCCATGCTCCTGGCCATGCCCATAGAAGTCAGCTTTCCTCCTGTGTTGTTTCACGTTGACGTACCACAGAGCTCCAGGGTCGTAGAGAAAGGTCCAGTGCAGGGCACATTTCCTCTATGCTCACTCTGGGTGTGTCAGGATTTCTCAGGATGAATCCTGGGCAGCTCATAAGCAGACTTAAACTCTGCCAAATGGCTCAGGAAGTATCTTGAAAAACATTAGAGGCCTGATGACTTCAATTTAATAATTTTCATGTAAAATATGTAATTACCTGTTTCTGTTTTGTTTTTTAAATCGCTCCAGGCCTCACGTTTCTATTGTACATTGTATGTGGGGAGCCAAAGGCTCAAGGACCTTTAACAAGGACATGGCTTGATAAAGTATCACGGTGCTCCTGCTGATCATTGCTTTAAAAATGTCGGAGAAAAATCCCTTGGAGTCTCTTTAGGCAGGGACATGGGTACTCTCTCCTTGTACAATTCTTTTGAGACTGGAAATTTCTTATTCTGCAGAGGCAGATATCAGCACAGAGCCCTGTCATGAATGTGTCTTCTGTGGATGCCCAGTGGAGAGTTTGAACCTTTAAACCTGCTTCTCTAATTGCTGAAAACCCTGGCTTTTCTCTTCTTACATGGATGACTCCATCTTTGAGCAAAGACCTCATTTCTAAAACGTTTTATGAGCTCTACCTTACTGGAAAAAAGCCTGAATTATGAATATCAAGAAGAAATTATATGTGAAAGAACTGGTTTTGAGTTTTTACCCTCTACAAGGGCAAAAGGTTAAGTGCCTAGGAAGTGAAAGACGAATGACTGCACTGGAAGCCACGAAACCTAGGCCCTGGCCTGCTGTCCACAAATAATGAATGGCTCCACACTAGAAAGTCACTTCAATGTTGTGCAGCTCAATGATTTTAATTTGTAAGGCGTTTGGGTCAAACAGTATTTTTCAAGGCAAATTTTATTTCCAAGTCAAGAACTGTTGAGATTATGCGTTAGAGGCCCTAAGCAGGCAACTGGAGTGGAGAAACAGAAGGAGGCAGCGTTTGCTCTGTGGTGCTGTGGGTGATGAGTGGGAAAGGCCCAGGCCCTGGGGCCTATGTAGACTGGGGTAAGAATGGAATGGATGTGGTCATTTTCAACACACCAAGAGCCTGAAGTCCATGTGTGCTGAGTCCTTCATCTTTTATTTCTCGAAGCCAAAGAAGACCTTTCCAAATGAAATTTTTGAAGTATTAGTAACAAATTTATAACCACGTAGGCTCTAAAATTTACCCTAGTTTCCAACTCATAACCTTAATTTCCCAATATGTGCTAGATAAATGGAAAAATACAGTAGACAGAAGGAAAAGCTCTGTGACTTGAGTCCTATTTCAGAGATATTATTGGCAATATTTTTGCAGCTCACAATTTCTTTCAGATGATTAAATGTAGTACAAATTGAAGACACTATAAAACTCAACAGATTGTGAAATTGGATGATGACAATTCTTACAAAATAGTATATGGCAAAAATACTACATATTTTAAAAGATAAATGTAGAAGTGAACCTTGAATTACCTACTCACTGAGGTATTAATAAGCATTACATTGTCCTACTGCTCTATGACATATGCAGCACTTGTGTGTGTGTGTGTGTGTGTGTGTGTGTGTAAACATATGCATTGTCTCTTGGTGTTTTGTTGGCATCTAAATTTTGGTAGTGTTATTAAAATGTATTTGTGCAGAGTTGGTAGATAGTTCAGGTGGTTAAATAACCTACCTGATGAGCATAGGCTCTGAGTTCTATTGCCAGTACTATCAAAAGCTAAATAAAAATAAATAAGTGTACATATATATTGTGTACAATCAATGGTTCAAATACATAGTCTCAGCACCAAGAGTTTCATTTAACTCCTAGAATACCAACGTTGTCTCCTCTTTTCTGCCTTTGTCGCAAAGATAAAACCACAAGGACATAAGGCAAGTATTTCTTTCCTCTTGGGTGATTGAGTTTTGCTTACTTGCTATGGATTCTTTTGCTGTGTCTACAGTTTGTTCTGTCAAGCAGACTTTCATGAAAAGGCATAGAAATGACACGAGTACCCATGGACATCACAGACTGAGTAGATGGGTCTTTTGCTAGCTGCTTTGGTGGGGATTCTGATTTTTATTATCTGATTTTTATTATTGTTTTGGAGTGTTCTTGTTCACTTTTGTGTCAGGACAGGGGTTGGAGCTGTGGGCCTTGGTGTTCTCTCTTCACTTTGGTAATCAATACTGACAGTCGACAGCTTGAGCCACAGCTCTACTGCCAGCCTATTGATGGTCCACTGGAGATAAATGCGTGGACTTTTCTTCCAAGGCTAGCTTTGAACCTCAGTCTTCAGACCTCGGCCTCCTGAATACCTAGGATAACAGATGTGAGCCACCAGTGCCTGGCTGTAGGGATTCTCCCTCTTCATAACCTGATGGTGTTATGGTCCTGTGTCTCAACAGCAGCAATTGAAAACATTGGCAGTGATGGCTCCTAAGGCATAAGCTATTCCCCAAGGCCCATAGGATTGGATCCCTCAGTACACACAGTACACACACACACAGTGCACACAGTGCAGTGAAAGGCACTGAAGGGATTTTAATGATCCCTCCCTCCCTCATTTCACAAAGAAGTGAATTCTATTCAGAGACACTGAGAGGCGCTTAGCCCCACAACCACCCTGTGACAACGTGCAGCTGGAAACCTCACCGCAGTCACTCACTCTTGGCTGCTGTTTTTCCACTCTTCTCTGCACGATGTTCTCAGACAGGGGCAGAATGGAAGACATGCTGCATGACATCGCGCCTTCTTCTGCATAAATACGGTGATAGGAATGCAAAGGTTTGGATGTTAGTATTTACACCAGGTCAGGTAGAAACACTGGACATAGCCCTCTTCGTGCTCCACCAATGACTGCTGGCCAGTCAATCTAATCCACATGCCAGCACCCTGGCGCCTCTGACTGGCTTGGACGAGCCTCTCCCTTCCATGCACGACATCCTGCTCATACCGAGTCCCCACGTACTGGAAATGCACGTGGTGACGGTCCACGTCGTGGCCTGCTTGGCCTGGGGTGAGGAAGGCTTACTCTGACGAGAAGCATCACAGCTCCTCCCTGTAACTCCAATCAGCATTGCCAGGATCAGCATAAAGATTCTGCCTCTGTGATCCATTTACGTGGGTACCAGTGCACCTGTTACTCGTGCCCATCTGCTACGCTGGGGGCTGAGATCTGAGAATCTCAGTTCAAAGCCAGCCCCGGGTAGGAAAGCCTATGAAGCACTCACCTCCCATTAATCATCAAAAAATCAGAAATGGAAAGGTGGCTCAAGTGGTAGAGTGCCAGCCTTCAGTGACAACACTCAGGGACAGTGACCTCACCCTGAGTTCAAGTCCACATGCTGGCACAAATGCACAAAAATCCTATTTATACTCTACTCTAGGTAATGAGAAACATCATCTTATGACTTTAAGAAAGTGGATTCAAATTACTGTCAAAATGTTTTCCCCTTCAAATAATTATGCTTGGTTATCTAGTAAAAATATTCTGTAAACTGAAAACTATTTCAATTTAATTGTTGTCATAATTTCCCTAAGCCGTCACATTGTATAATCAAGATTACCTCCTAAGGTATATTTAATCCTAGTCACTCCATCAAACTAATGAGCAATTGTGAAGTCTGTGGCTGAATTTCAGGAATGCAATCTTTACAGTCTTTTACTTATCTTTGAGTCTCCTTTCCCTGAACCTTCTTGTGTAGTTCTAGTTTCCTAAATAGTGGTGTTGCACAAACTGCCCAAAGCATGCAAATTTTCTTGTTTGTAAAATCATTTCACATCATTATTTATATTTTACATTGATTCACATGATTCTTTGTATTTCTTTCCAATTATTGTTATCTCTTTCTTCCACATTCCTTTCCTGTTTCCTCTCTCCTGTTTCAGCTTATTTCTCCCTTTTGCCATTTTTCTATTTGAATGATTTTAGCAGCATTTTCTATGAAAACCTACAGGCATATGAACAATGCAAATGTCACTGGAAAATTCTAGAATGTTATCAAATATATATGTACAGGTCCATCACCTCTTATGCAATGTACTTTATAAGATTAACAATACTAATTTGAGGAGTAATCTGAAAAATGGATTCTAAAGCCCTGAAAAAATTAACATGATAATATATAATATATATAATATATAATATTATATTATATAATATATAATTATATAATATATATAATATTATATATATATAATATATATATTATTATATATAATATATATAATTATATATATATAATATATATAATTATATATATATAATATATAAATGGTTTTCTGTGTGTATGTTCGTGTGTGTGTGTGTGTGTTTGCACATGCATGCATGCTTGCCTAATTTGTTTTTTTTTTTTCCATTTAAGGCTGATGCTCTTCTTAAACCATACTTCCACGGTGACTAGTTGGTGGTTAATTGAAGATAAGGGTCTTTAGGATTTATCTGCCCACTCTGGCTTCACATTGTGATCCTCATATCTCAGCCTCCTGAATAGCATGGGTAACAGTTGTGAGCAACCAATACCTCATGAATAGTCCATCCTTTTAGAGGTTTGCTAGTGATATGACATGCTATGAAACATATTTTTAGATGTCTCTTCTGAGACGTCCAGGTAATAAATAGTTTGCTGTACAGAAAGTACACAGACATTACTCTACCAAATTGAAATGAAAGCTGTGCAAGTCTGGGTTTGTTCAATGGGATGCACTAAGTTTGGTGGCATCCGTTCTTCCCTGAGAGAGATGGGCTTGCCTAGAATCCGAGTCAGACCTGAGTCTCAGGACCTTGCACGGCAGAAGATGAGCTCCACTCCTACTTACTCATGGCAGGATTTATTAGAACTGTCTGCCGAGCAGCACCCAGCGAGAGACTAGAGTTCAACTTACACTCCTGTTTCCTTCATAAATCCCTCTTTTGGAATGATTTATAACTTTGTGGTTTTTATGCATGTTTTCCTGAAACTTGGCATATAGGTACCTACACAGTGAGTCGTTAGCTCCTTGAATTTAATTGAAACTGGTTTAGTCTATTTCTTTCATCTCTCTCAGATCACACACACACACAAACAAACACACACACATATCACATGGGACATCACAAATTATATGTTCCAAAATATGGCATTTGGCTCCAGGAAGTGGATGACAGCTATCATCTGAGCCCTCAGGAACCCCTGTCCATATGCTACACGGTGACAGATTCGTAAAGCTTTAACTGTATGTCATGGGCAACAGTTATTAGGTCATAAACTCCTTTTATTCTTTCTCAATAGAAATTTCCCAGAACCTTATCTTGGCCTTCTGATAGTGTGATATGAATTTAAGGTACTTAGTGCTTTCATTTTTGCTATTTCTGCATAGAGACATTTTCAGCACTTGGATTTACATTCTATGTTTGTTTTTTCAGTGCTGTGCATTGACTCCAGGGCCAGATCATGATAAGCAATTTCTCTACTACCCAGCTGCATCCCAAACATTATTTGATGAGATGTGGGTCTCCTGGGGGTAAGGGTCTCCTGGGGCCAAGGTCTCCTGGGGGTCAAGGTTTCCTGGGAGTTGGTGTCTCCTGGGAGTCAGGGTCTCCTGGGATCGGGCTCTCCTGGGGTCAGGGTTTGGAGGTCAGGGTCTCCTGGGGTCAGCATCTCCTGGGGGGTGGGGTCTCCAGGGGGTGAGGTTCTCCTGAGGTTAGAGTCTCCTGGGTTCAGGGTCTTCTGGGGGTTGGGGTTTCTGGAGGTTAGGGTCTTCTGGAGTTGTGGTTCCCTGGGGGTTGGGTCTCCTAGGGGTTGGGGTGTCCTTGGAGTCAGGGTCTCCTGGGGGTCAGGGGTGGGGGTCAGGGTCACCTGGGTTCAGGGTCTCCTAGGGTCGGGGTCACCTGAGAGTCAGGGTCTCTTGGGGGTCAGGGTATCCTGGGGGTAAGGGTCTCCTGGGGGTCTAGGTCTCTTGGGGTTAGAGTCTCTTGGGGTCGGGGTATCCTGGGGTTCAGGGCTTGGGAACAGGGTCTCTGGTGTCATGGTCTGGGGGTCAGGGTCTCCTGGGGATCAGGGTCTGGGGATCACAGTCCCCTGGGGTCAAGATTTCCTGGGGGTCTGGTCTCCTGGGGGTCAGGGTCCCCTGGGAGTTAGGGTCTCCATGGCTGGGGGGGCAGCATTTTCACCAGGTTGGGGGAGAGGGTTCCCTTTTATGGAGTGCAGACCAGACCCTCTGTGCTGGAGGTCCCAGTGGAGTGGGCAGGGGCTAGCTCCTCTAGCCCCTGCCCTCACCTTAAGATATGTTGGGATATGAGTACAGTAAGTACAGCACACTTTCAAAGTCAGAATAATTCAAGCTTTATTGCAATCAAAATAGTGACCGATGAACTGCCAGGGACACAGTGCAGACTTGGGAGTGTTGTAGAGCTGACTCCATCTTGATTAGTGATACATAGTAGGAAATGTTGGGGGAGTAGAGCTGACTCTATCTTGATTATTAGGTCAACCTGACCCCCAAATTCTGCTTCTATAAATGGCTTGCTTAACTTGCTTATTGCTTGCTCTATTCCCCCCCCCTCCGCATCAACCTCCTACATCTGTGTCACGCTTGCTTGTTTGTTTCTTCCTCAACTCCTTGTGTCAACCCCTTACATCTGTGCTATGCCTTTACCTTAATAAACCCCAATTTGAGGACTGCTTGGGGTCATGGTGGCAGCTCCCGAGTCTGTGCTGTGTCCATGTTCAGTTTGCTTTATACTTCCCCCAAAAACCCATATTTTTGCTTTAGACTCTCTGAATGGTGAACTCTTAGAGGGAAAGGGAGCCCCCTCCCTAGAACCCCGTAATATTGGTTCTCTGACTGGGAAGAGTCCTTAACCACCTTCTTTTTTTGTGGGGGGGTGGAAGGGAGGGGAAGAAACCTCCAGAGGTGTAGTTGTGTGTGTCTGAGGTTGGTCGACCAATTTGTTTTTGTCTCTGTTTCTGTTTCTGTATGGGAAAAGTGCACTGTTTGTGGGCCTGAGGCAGATGCTGGATGCAGGAGCTCTCTAAGGCCAGGGTGGTCAAGGGACGCCTTGACCCCCTTCTGAAGGTCCTTAGAGTGTAGGACATATATGTTGAACTTGTTCCTTGTTTTGTGTATGGTTGTGGCTATCTGTGTCTGTTCTGGGTTCTACTTTTGCTTGCTATTGGGCATGTTTTACAGGAAGACATGGGATAAGCGGCATCCACTGAGGAACTTCCCTAGACATGGTCTTAAAATATTTTAAATACTTAGGGAGAAAAAGGAGGTAAGTTATCTGTTGATTGTGTTTTCCCAGGGAAACGGACTGCTTTCTGCTGGCTTGCATGGCCCACCCTCAGTACTGGGTGGCCCTGTGTCCTGAAAAAACTTCAACCACAGTTTTAGCCTTGAAATCATGGCCAATGCTTCCTAAATGGAGGAGGGGGAGGGGGAGGAGGAGGAGGAGGAGGAGGAGGAGGAGGAGGAGGAGGAGGAGGAGGAGGAGGAGGAGGAGGAGGAGGAGGAGGTCTTTCCATGAGACTCATGTTCCCTTCTCCTCTAGTTATCTATTCAATTGGAGACAACAGAATCCCCCTTCTCAGAGGAACCTCAGGCATTAAGTTTTTCTGACTGATGGACCCACTTGGGTTGAGGTAACAGAGAAAGAAAGGGAGTTTGAGCCCCCATGCAACGAGGCCAGAGAAGGAAAGACAAAGTAGCAGAAAAGTGAAGTGGAAGTTATGAAAGGGCCAGGAGAATATCCACAAGCCTTTTTACTTGTTTGTGGACAAAAAGGCTGGGGTAAGAAAAAGCACATGCCCTGGGAAGTTCCAGGGCCCTGTGGTGTTTCCACAATGCTAGACATGCCATCCAAACATTACTTAGAGATCTTCCGGAAGTAAGTCTGTGTCTCTGTCCTGTTTTGTTATGTTTTGCTACATTCTGTGTTTGCCTTAGTCTTGAGTCTCTTGTTCTGTTCAGTCTTAGGCCTCTATATGGGAAATCAAAGCCAGCTTTGTGCTGTGTCCCCTTCTGTAATGAGGCAGCTGGGAGTGTGCAGGCACCTGAGGACATGATACTAACATCTAGCTAAAGTTGACAAATTGAAATTGTGAAATGCTCCTGGCTAAAATTGGCCTAAGATAGTCAGGCCACCTGGTGGGCTAAGAGATCAGTCTCAGGTAACTGCCCTTCTTCCAACTGAAGGTAAATAAAGGGTCAATTGATATGTAGGATGCTCTAGTAAATTAGGATAAAGACTAGAGTCAAGTGCTGTCTGTGGGCTGAGTCTGGCTCCGGGTACCCCCTTCCATGTATCTTCAGCAGAAAAGTATTTGGTGTTTTGGTTCTGGCTTAAATCCTGATCACCTGCAAATGTAAGATTGCCACTGAAAATGTGTGGCCCAGTGTTCATTTTTGTTCTCTTTAAGAACTTTTGCATGAGTGTGTGAGTGTAAACATGTTCAAGATTAACAACTGTCAGCATGATGTAAGAATGGGTTAGTTTCAAAAGGTTTGGGGCATTATCTAAAGTCTAAAAGGATATGGCATTGTTTTAAAGAGAAACAGCTAAAAGGATTTCTGTAATTTGTGGTTGAAAATTTTGGTATCTTAATGCATTATTAATGCATTTAGGATGTTTGCACTGTCATCAAGCTATCTGGTTCAGCAAAGGCACTGGGAACTTAATTTATTTCCCCTGTAAAATTTGGGACTAAATGTCAGAAATTAGGATACTAATGTTTGGTTATCACTGTTAAAGAACTGCTTGGGTTTCTCATTCAGAGACAAAGAGGAAAATACAGGAAAAACCTGGGGAAGGCCTGTGTGCTTATCCTCAGGAGTCAGGGGTGATCTGGCAAAGGTGCAGCTTAGTCAGTTCACGCATGGTAGCACAGGCCCTAGTGCAGAGTCCATGCATGGTGAGTCAGGATATAGGGGGAGGCCATGCATGGTGGAAGAGGGTAAGCTGGCATCAAGGCAGTTCATCAAGCTCTAAGGAGTAGGATGTATATGCCCATTCTGCAAGACAGGCCAATGGAGACCTTTCTTTGTCCTCTTTTGTTTCAGATGAACACTGGAAACCTGATGGTAAAATGAATAATTTGATTGGTTATTTCTAAAATTGCCCCTTAGGATGGATTAAAACTGGAAAATCTTAAAAGAGAATTAAAAAAGGTTTATTTGTATGATGAAACTTGACTTCTGTGGTATTTTGCAATTTGGATGTATTGAAAAAGTGAAGATGCTAAGTCTGGATTCTTGTGCTTGTAATTCTGGTATTTGTAATTCTTGCATGAAGGAAAACCTCAATTGAGTTCAGATGTTCTAGGCAGTAACTCGGCCTGAAGAAAATAAATGGTCTTTTAAAATGAGCAGCCTGAAGCAATGCATGGTACCTGTCTAGGCTTCAGAGTTCTTCATAGCAAGTGAAAGCCAAAGTATAACTGATAAAGCAGAAGTTAGCAAAAGGCTTTAGAAATGAAGAATGCATTTTTAGATAAAAAAAATTGGAAGTAAAACTTGTCCTAGATTTTGTTTCAAATTGGATAAAGGAAAAATTAGGGCTAACAAGATGATTTAATTGCTACTTCAGTTTGCCTTGCAAGTTTTCTGTAAAAATTATAAAAATTGCTGACAGGCCACAGAGAAGGACAGATAATTCCTACAAGTTTGTCAGATGTAACTTTTATCCTTAATAAGTTCCAGGTAAGATCATGCTTAAAAATTACTTCTGTGTAGACCACCTTGTTACTTTTAACTGGAGTAAAGTGGCCTTTTGTAAGACTCATTGATCTGAAATCTGCGGTTCAAAGCCAGCCCAGGCAGAGAAAGGTCCCTGTGAGAGTCTTCATCTCTAATCAGCCAGTGGAGTGCTGGGAACAGAGTTGTGAGTTGTATGGAGCTCAAAGTGGCAGAGTGCTAGTCTTGAGCTGGAGTGCTGAAGGACAGCACTCAGGCCCTGAGTTCAAGTCCCGAGACAGTAAAAGTGAAAAAGTCACTCCTGGGACCTTACATTCCAGCCTTTTAATAATTATGAAAAGGGGTGCCAACTCTCTCTGGCTACTTCCTGCTGGCAAGGAGCATTGACATTAGGGATTAAAGGTGGAGATGTGGCCCCACTGGGAGGAGGCAGCAAGCAGCAGTTGTCCCTTGGTGGTAAGTTCTTAGATAGAGTCTCCAAGAGGTCTCCTGACACAAGGATTGGGTCTTCAGGTATTCAAGACAGCTTTACCTTGGTAGTTCTGAGGGAGGGCACAGGTGTACCTCGAAGTCAATGTTGGTATAGAAGGCATAAGAGCAGAAGCCCTTTTAATTGTTGACAGATGAATCCACTGTGGCTGTCCCTTGAGCTTGACTGAGGAGGTGGTTGGTCAGTAGAAGCTGGTGAAGGCCTTTCCACTCTGGCTTTGTTATCTGGGCCTTAGAAGGGGAGACTCTATATCCTTTGGCCAATAGGAAGTTGAGGAGGTCAGCTGTGTGTTGGTGGGCCAATTCAAGGGGAGGGCTGTAAAGCAAGATACCATCCACTTACTGAAGAATGACATTAGGAGATGCCTGGAGAGAGGAGATCCTTTGCTAAAGCTTGTCCAAAAATGGGGACTATCTTGAGGGAGGACTGTTCAGGTTAGCTGTTGTGCCCTGGAGGTATAAGGGTCCATCCAGTAAAAGCAAAAAGGTCCTGACAGTTGGAATGTAAGGGGTTGTTAAAAAATGCATCCTTGAAGTCCAGCAATGAGAAGTCGGTGGTGCCAGGAGGAATGGCTGAGGTTTAAACAGGTGGGGGCACCTGCATGGAGCCCCTCCGGGAGGTGGACCTTACAGTCATCTCCCCTCTAACATTTGCATTAGCCTCTGTGTCATCAGGCCTCTAACCTCCCCTCCTGGAATGTTTTCAGAACTGGCATTTGATCATTGGCAATATTATTGCTCTAGCCCTCCCATCCAAGGCTAATTTCTTCTTTGCCTCAGACATTGAGAAAGTGTAGAGCTGGAAATTTTGGACTGGGAACTCTTTTTTAAAAGAAATTTTTATTGTCAAACTGATGTACAGAGAGGTTACAGTTTCATATATTAGGCATTGGATACATTTATTGTACTGTTTGTTACCTCCTCCCTCATTCCACCTCCCTCCTCCCTCTTTCCTTCCCCCCCCATGAGTTGTTCAGTTCATTTACACCAAATAGTTTTGCAATTATTGCTTTTGTAGTCATTTGTCTTTTTTACCCTGTGTCTCCCGATTTTGGTATTCCCTTTCAGTTTCCTAGTTCTAATACCAGTATACACGATTTCCAATGTACTCAGATAAGATACAGAGATAGTGCTGGTACAACCACAGGAAGGGGATACAAGAAGATCATCAATAATAGAAGCTATGGTTTCATACAGCAGGTTGAAAGTAGTTTTTTTTTGTTTTGTTTTGTTTTTTTGCCATTCCTGGGGCTTGGACTCAGGGCCTGAGCACTGTCCCTGGCTTCCTTTTGCTCAAGGCTAGCACTCTGCCACTTGAGCCTCAGCGCCCCTTCTGGCCATTTTCTGTATATGTGGTGCTGGGGAATTGAACCCAGGGCTTCATGTATACGAGACAAGCACTCTTGCCACTAGGCCATATCCCCAGCCCACTTAGCATCATCTTATGTGTTCATAAGTGTATCACTATTGACTGGAAACTCTTGAGAGAGCTTTTCTGTAATAACTGCTTGTTCTTGGATAGGAGGTTCAGGGCTGAGTCTAATGCTGGAATGAAAGGAGTAATATGGGTGACATTCCAGGCAGTTGAGTGCCCCTCTTTAACAAATGAGTGTAAGGCTGGAGGGACCCAAACTTGTGTTTATAGAAGATTTGGTTAAGGACCAGGTGGGTTCTGACCTTTGGTACATTAACATTTTACAAAATGACAGATTTTTTGAAAACAGTGAGATGCAATATAAGGGAAAGTAGAAAATCTACAGTGTCAATGAGTTACAACTATAAGTATACTGTATAATAACCTAAAGTTAAATGAAACAAAACTTCTAGTAACAATAAATCCCATGTTACTTAGGGTTTTTGTTGTTGTTGTTGTTGTTTTTTGGCCATGGGGCTTGAACTAAGGGCCTGGGTATAACCCTTGAGCTCTTTTGCTCAAGGGTAGCACTCTACAACATTGAGCCTCAGCTCCAAATCTGGTTTTCTTGTTGTTAATTGGAAATAAGAATCTCACAAGCTTTCCTGCCTAGGTTGGCTTTGAGCTGCAGTCCTCAGATATCAGCCTCCTGAGTATCTAGGACTACAGCTGTGAGCCACCAGTGCACAGGCACATAGGTTTTGTTGTTGTTGTTGTTTTTCCAGTCCTAGGACTTGGACTCAGGGCCTAAACACTGTTCCTGGCTTCTTTTTGCTCAAGGCTAGCACTCTGCCACTTGAGCCACAGCGCCACTTCTGGCCATTTTCTATATATGTGGTGCTGGGTAATCGAACCCAGGGCTTCATGTACAGTGGCAAGAACTCTTGCTACTAGGCCATATTCCCAGCCCGGCACTTAGGTTTTTAATGTGACATGTGCTTACTGAAAATATGTTGGATTGACAGCAAAACTGCTTCTAGGTGATAAAACTAACCATTGTCTTAACTCCCACATGAGGGACTGGTTTAAAAATGCTTCTCATAGGAGTGTTGCTCAGAGTGGAAGAAACTTGAAAGCTATCACAAGAACCTTAGATATATTTTAACTTACCCATAATAGGTCAAGTAGTGCTATTTGAAATGAATCCTCAGTTCATCGTTGCTAGCCAGTTATGTTTATCCTATAAATCTGTATTCAAGATGAATGGATTCTAGATCTGAATGTCCTAGATCTGAATGTCCTATTTGTGGATCTTTTGTAAACCACAAGACTTAAAATCTTGTAATCTATAGGATCACCAGATGTTTTGTATTACATATGACTAAACTTGATAGTTATACCACTCTATTCTCTAGCGGTTTAATTTTTCTCAAATATTCAACTACATGTAAATGCGGCTATTTGACACAGCTTTTGGACTCCAACAGTATGGTTTGAAGGCTGAGTAGATTGTTGTTGGCCTCATTA
Source organism: Perognathus longimembris pacificus (assembly GCF_023159225.1). Classification (NCBI taxonomy): domain Eukaryota; kingdom Metazoa; phylum Chordata; class Mammalia; order Rodentia; family Heteromyidae; genus Perognathus; species Perognathus longimembris. Next base: position 1,029,659 of record NC_063185.1, read on the forward strand.
TGTGCTTGTCCACTTGAACATACTTGAAATTAGTGAAGGAACTTAAAGACATAAGTAAATGATATCAATTGTTGGAGCTCTTTTACTTTGGAGTGTCACATTGCTGTAGGACTAAAGTTTTGAGTTGTCACTAGGTATTTAAAAGTGACTGAATACTATACAGGGTCCCATTTAATGTCATACCCTTAATTTCCTTAAATGAGTACAGCAAGTTGAACTTTGAAAACTTGTATCTCCCTCCTCTTCCTTCTATATACCTGTAACAACTCATTATAGTCAATGTTTGATACATAATTATACTCTCAAGCTGGAGTGTACTTTACTACAAATCAGGCTATTACTCTCTAAACTCATCTGTAATATTAGTTTACCTGGAAATGAACTTTTCATGGGGCTTTTTATTCTGGGTAGAACATAGGTTCAGCAGCTAATCTTGAGCAGGAGTCCCATACCTCTTTTTGTCTATGGAATCCATTAACAATTCTTTTATGCTTTAAGATTGCTTTGAAATATGAACCTGAATTATTTGAATTAAAATACATGAAAGATATTTTGAATAAGACTAGGAATAGTTGATCACCTGACTTTTTGGCTTGTGTGAATTTTATTGGGATGCCTAAAAAAATAACATGCCTCTATATTATAATGGTGCCAATAGCCCGAAGAATGACTAAAGTCCAGCTTGAAAGAGCAAAAGGCTTTCATAGAGGGTACTTGCAGAGAAATGAATGACTATAAGGGTATGTATTGTTGAAACTATCTTCCAGGGTGCTGTTTTTGTATGTTTGAGTCCTTCACTGAGCATTTTCTCCACCTGATGGTGAAAGACTCACTTGATCTAGTTGAGGGGGACCAATATGTCAAAGCTTGGTTCTTTAATTCAGCATAATTACTTCTAGTCTTTTACCTGACTTTGGATCCAGTCCTGAATTGCCTCAGAACACCATGGGGGGAAAATGGTGATCCGTACCCCAAGTACTAGCTTGGATTTCAAGCTGAATTAGTTCCTTTCAAAATAGAACACCATCTCCATATTGCTGCTGGTCCCATGTCAGAGGCTTTCTGTGGGTGTTGAGTACAACCTAGGCTGAGGGTTTCTGATTGCCCTCTGACCATTCACAGCAATGCTCCTCCCCCATAAAGACGAGTATCCTGTTCCAGATAAGTGTGCCAGGACAAACCTAGAACTTGGCAAGGTCTACTGTGGAAGTGAGTCTGGTGTTTGTTAGTGGTAGTAAATAGTTTTCCACGATAATGACTTTGTTATATTGTTGGCTATTCCAAGAATAATCATCTGAGAACCAGCTTGATTAGCTGTAAGACTAAGTTTAATCAGAAGGTCTTAGACATTGATGAAAAGTGACCTTTAGGTTACATTTATTCCTGAAGATGATCCATAGATGCCTTTCCCATGTTTCAATCTATAACTCGTTATCCTTTTTTTTTATTTTAGTAGAGCATAGATTAGTAATTCTTTGAATTAAAGACCTGTTGTAGGCTTATTGATCCCTTTTGGTGGGAATGTATGTTGGGAGAGTTAAAACTGAGTGCAGAAGTGAAGTGTTTTTTATATCTCTCTGAGGAGTAAACATTAGGGCAGCAAGGCACCTGGGAGACTTCCTGTTATATGGGAAGAAGTTAAACAGTTGAAGTTTGAGTTCTTTTCCTAAGAAAGGTTTAGAGGACTTCTGAACAAAAACATAGATGTATTTCAGAAAGTTGTGTATTTGTGATGTTCTGGCCAGTTTCTGGATTTGTTCAAGGTATGGGGAAAGGTCTCCTAGGATATTTGTCTGTCTATAGTGAGAAGTGATGAATGCAGGTCCTTGACATGCATCTAAGGATAGCAGTCACAGAATGAATAGGAAGCAATTCTGTCCATTGGCATTTTTGCATTAAAAAGACTTGATAGAAATAATGACTCTGATGGAAAAATATTGAACAGAATAGGCACAGAAACTTTTCAGGCATTATTGCTAGGTGCATTAATGTTCTTCCTATTCTGCTAACTCTAGAAGAGAAGCATCAAAGCCCAGCGTGGTGGTGTTCTGCAATGTCAGGTGAAGGGAAAAGTTACTAAGTTTTCCTGTAATGAAGCCTTTCTATTGCGGATTCATGTGACCACTTTACACTTCATCTCCACCATCGCACTACAACATCCACATTTCCCTTATCCAAATCTTTATTGCTGATCTTTCATTTTTTCCTCTAGGCTGATACCTGGTCAGCTAGGCCACTGGCCATGGCTTCGATGTCTGTGTAAATTGTTTGGACCCTTTATCCTTCACACCAGACATGATTAGTTACATTGTTTGAAACCTTATTCAAGGGTTCCAGGGCTCATATGTGGATGAACTTGCAGTAGTTTCTTCATTCTCCAGGTGTAAGCTTCTTAGATTTATAGGCTTGTGCTCTATTGCTTGAGTCACGCCTCCTACCCTGCTTTTTTTTTTTTTTTCTGTTTTGAAGATGATGTCTTTGGGACATTTCACGCCAACCGTGAATTATGATACTTCAGATCCTTAGCCTCCTGAGTAGCTAAAATGATAGGCATGAGATCCTGGTAATTGGTTTTGATTTTCAATGTGATCCTAATCTTGACAATCTCCCACAGTTTATTATTTTATTTACTCTTGGGTGGGCATAGGGACACTTTATCGCAAGTTTCTAATTGGCCTTATAAGTTGTAACGCATTCATACACCAAAGATGCATGTGTGATTATTCCAAATGACACATATGTTAGCCTCATTATATGTCCAGACAGGGGAGGTCTGGATGGGTCCCACATGTATTAGACCAAGTGACCAAAACAGAACTCTAATAAATGATTTCTTATCTGCATTTTAACATGTGGCCGTGACAGGGTATAGATCAATATCCAATATTGCCTGAGTTTCCCTTCACATGCATATTGCTGCAAAAACAAGGCTAGAGAAACAAATTGGCTTCATAAACCTTTACCTTCTCAGGTGACTAGTGACACCTACTGTATCTCTAGAACTTAGAGCACTGGATTCCCCATTTCAGGAATCAAGACAAAATATATATTATGGTGATGAAATAGAGTAGTTAATATTAAAGAAGAGAAACCAAAATGCATAATTGGGAGTAGAGTTACAGAAGGAAAGTCAAAGGCTTAGGGGGGCTTCCCAAATGAGAAATGTAAAGTGTCTTGGTAGACAGAAGAAGGCATATGGGGGCCTTCGGCTAAGTTGCTATTACCAATACCAAGGTAAGGAGGAGCTAAGTGTTTGTACTTACCCAACAGGAAAGACACTACTGTTGGGCAGAGGAGTCAGACCCACATGTTCAACATAGCCATACTTCAGAGTAGAATACAGATATACTGCAAGAGTGGGTAGTATGATAGTATAATTGGCTCTTGGCTACCTGGTTTGAGCCATCTATATAAAATAGTGGCACTATTGACTACAGAAAAGTATGTCTAGGAAGAATGCATTATGTTACACTTGATTTTATGACTTAGGAAAATCTAGCTCAGAGTTTCAGGAGAGTTTCGAGTAGGAAATTGTCTCCATGTTCAGGACTCAAAACTACTGGGTTATGGGTGAGATTATCTTTTTGTCAAATGGGAAATAATTCTGCACCACAGGTTTGAACTGGTTCTAGAACCCTATGGGTTTGCATCTTAAGTGTTTGGGTTTACCAGAGATGTCAGGATATTTACCCCCAGAATGATAGGACTATGTGACTTAATAGATCCTAGCAGGAGGACATGTTATAATGCAGCTTGGAGCTACAGATAGGCATTGTTCCTGAACTTACAGATATCCTCACTGGATGCTTCTAGAACCATAGAATGCCTCAAGACATGAGCAGTTTCTCAGGATGAACCCTGACAGGGTACCCTGCCTAATTCGGAGAAAACTCTCCCAGGGATTTCCCAGTGGGTTCATTAGAAAGCTACTGTGGATACCTGTGTTCTTTTGATTTGAGCATCCAAACAATTCTACTTGCTGTGACATAAGCCACCAAGACATAGCTTTGGGTAGGTGTTGACTGCAAGAATAATTCTTGTTTAATTTGTGTGGAAATCAGTAAGGAAATGAGCTTCAATCCCAATGGAGGTGATGCTGCTTCCCAAACTGGTAGGAACTGAGGATTATATTTAACTTGGAAGTTTCAGGGTTTAAACTGTGGAAGCTCACTAGGAACTGTGAGCAAATAGACCCAGAAGACTATTCTGACCTCTCAATTCTTTGATCTAGCACAGGGAAAAATGCCCCATTTTGGCATGGGAGGTCCAGGGATAAGCATAGCATACAGGAAAGGCTTATTTCATGGTGTGGGAATACCTTCCAGACTTCCCTTAAACCACTGAAAGTTTGGAATAGTCTTATTTTACTAAGTGGGGGGTCTGTAATGATTGCCTACTTTATACACGTGAGCCCAATGGCAGAATATCATAGGCCCTCTCTGCAATGTTGAATATTGGATTCTACTAATGTCCATGGATGGGGGTGTAGCATAGTCAACATGTTGATGTACACTATCAAAGGGTTGCCACAACCAAGGGAGGTAACATGTCTACCACTTCACAGAGGTATCCTTTTGTGATGAGAAAAAACTTGATCTGACAACCTAAACTATTGTACGTCAGCTACAGTAATGTTGTACACTGCATGCATTGCTCTAATATGCTCTTTAGTTAGGGAAGGTTAGGCTGAACTGGGGCCCAGGATGCTGTATATTTGAAATGTGCAGGTAGAATATATCTTCTGTATGATTTTTTTTACTCCTAGTTCTCTGGGCTTTGGGGAAACTTTATAAATTTCAGAAGCATATTTAATCATGATGTCCATTGCCCTCCAAGCCAGAGGAGGACTACTAAGAATTGTTCCCTTAGTGGTTAAGCCATGTTCAATTGAAATTTACCACCAAATTTATCAAAGAAATTTACCACCAAAATTCTCCCCTGAGTATCTTACTATTGCCAATATACATACTGTACTGGCTTCTGATATCAGGGACTTTGACTAAAGGAGTCAAGCCTTGATCCATGTGTCTTCTTGTTTATTTGTCAAGGGAGGTCTACACTGCTGATGCTGGTTTCATCAACCTTAGTGTCTCACCATTCCCTGGGTGGGGGAAGGGGGTGGTAAGCTTGAGTCTAGCCTGAGGCAAATGTGTATCTGACGTTCTGTGGTGTCTGACATGCCAAAAACTGAGATTGGAGTTTTCACTTCTCAGATGAACATGATTTCTGTGGGCACTGAAGGAGGCAATGAAACTCTCAAACTTCCATGTCCACTAAGGAGATTTAAGTAAGAAATGGTCATAGTAACTCCACTAAATGTTCTGAGGGATTTACAGAGTGTTTTATATCTAAGATTGTTTATGCTTAAGTCTTATCCATGTGCTCAATCATTATTGGTAATGACTTTGAAAGCTATAGTTCATCTAACTTGTTTGTCAGTGTCTACTTCTTAAAATATTGAACTAAAGAACTTTATGAGGGTTTCTTTAGTTTTTGCAAGTACATACTGGGAGGCAATTTGTAGCTTGACAAAAACATTCCTCATATGAATTGACAACTTTTTTTTTTGCTAGTCCTGGGGCTTGGACTCAAGGCCTGAGCACTGGCCCTGGCTTCTTTTTGCTCAAGGCTAGCACTCCGCCACTCTGGATCAATTATAAAGTTTACTACTTGGCCCAAGATCCCCAAGCTCTAACAACAGTCCATGTTAAGTTCATACCATCCAGATACCCAAGTATCCTCTGAAAGCATCACAGATATGCAAAGTGAATTGGTTTGCCACAGTCCTGGGAGAGACTGGGAGGACAAGGGCATTGTCACAAAGTGAGTGACAATTGCCCTTCAATCTCCTAGAATCCTATGTAGTGCCTCTCTATGAGAACAAGAATCTGCTCCTTAATCCCCATAGCCTCACAAATCGTCCAGTGAAAATTATGCAAACCACAGTATGTGAAGCATTGATACCTCTGAGGGACTGAGCAATCTCTCTTAAAACTTTTTTTTTCCAAGGAGATAAAATTCACATTTGAGAAATACCCAGTCTTATAGGAAACTAGATTTTCTAGCCACTGCATAGTTTAATTGCCCTGAAAGCTTTCTGGTTCTGGATTTTTTTAAAGGAAGTTATGATTTTTTTATTGGTCATGGGCCTTGAACTCAGGGACTGAGCTTTGAACTTGAGTTCATTTTGTTATTAAAAAAAAAACAAACTACTGGGGCTGGGGATATAGCCTAGTGGCAAGAGTGCCTGCCTCGGATACACGAGGCCCTAGGTTCGATTCCCCAGCACCACATATACAGAAAACGGCCAGAAGGGGCGCTGTGGCTCAAGTGGCAGAGTGCTAGCCTTGAGCGGGAAGAAGCCAGGGACAGTGCTCAGGCCCTGAGTCCAAGGCCCAGGACTGGCAAAAAAAAACCCAAAAAACTTATTTATTGTTAAAGTGATGAACAGTGGGGTTACAGTTTCATACATAATTCAGTGAGTACCTTTCTTATTCAACTTGTTACCTCCTCCCTCATTTTCCCAACCTCTCCCCTCCCACTCTCCCTTTCCCCCTGTACAGTTGGTTAACACCCAATGGTTTTCTAAGAATTGCTATGGATTCTTTTGTCTTTTTATCCTTTGTCTCTTGGTTTTCATATTCGCTGTCCCTTCCCTAATTCTAATACACATATCTACAGTATCCAGGGTACTCAAATGAGATACAGTGATAGCGGGGGTACAACTACTGGAAGGGAATACAAGAGAAACAAAAAAAGCTATGGTTTCACATGGCATGTTGAGGGGCTGGGAATATGGCCTAGTGGCAAGAGTGCTTGCCTCATACACATGAAGCCCTGGGTTCAATTCATCAGCACCACATATATAGAAAAGGGCCAGAAGTGGCACTGTAGCTCAAGTGACAGAGTGCTATCCTTGAGCAAAAAGAAACCAGGGACAGTGCTCAGGCCCTGAGTCCAAGGCCCAGGATAAGCAAAAAAAAAAAAAGGCATGTTGACAATAATTACAGCAATGGCATAACACTTCTTTCCATAACATGGCATTCATTTCACTTAGCATCATCTTATGTGGTCATAAGGGCATACCTATTGGGCTATTGTGATCTTCTGCTAGGACTAGCCTAAGCCTGTACTAATTATTCCCTATAAGGGAAAACACAGAGTCCAGGTATCTTTGTGTCTGGATCACTTCACTTAGTATTCTTTTCCCAAGTCCTTCCATTTCCTTATGAATGGGGCATAGAATTCCATTGTGTATATGTGCTTTTTCTCCAAATTTCAAATTTCCTTATAGTCAACAGATGAAAACATAAAAAGGTCATTCCTCTCGAGACAATTAAATGTCACTGGATTTTTTTTAATACATCAGATTCAAATGGCAGAGAGAAAAAAAAAGAGAAACAACAGATCTCATGTTTTCCATGGGTGCTCTATGCCAGTGCCAGTGGCTCCTGCCTGTCATCCCAATAACCCAGGAGGCAGAGATCTGAGGATCACAGTTCAAAGCCGGCCTAACCAGGAAAGTCCATAAGGCTCTGATCTCCAATGCAGCAGTAAAAAAAAAAAGCCCGAAATGGAGCTATGGCTCAAATGGTAGAGAACCCAGCCTTGGACACACACACACATACACACACACACACACACACACGAGCTCAGGTACAGTACCTAGGCCACGAGTTCAAGCACCAGGACTGGCACAAACAGAAATTGGTACTCACCAGAAAGGTGCCATGACTTAAGAGAAATTCTTCCATTATCACTTGAGGCTGAAACACCTATGCATGTGGTAGAGGAAGAGGAGATTGCAAAGATCGAAGCCTGAAGACCAGGAGTGATATTGAGCTCAAGGAGAAGACCCTGAAGGCCATGGCCCGTGTCACTGTCACCTCCCTGAGTCTGATTCCAGAGGGCACTGGGTGTCACCTGGATTCCCTTGGAAAAGGGGAGCACCTGGGAGGTGACCAGGTGCAGAGCCCCGGGCATCATGGGAAGGCAAAGCTTCAGCTGCCTGCCTTGAAATGTAGAGTGGTGTTTGTAGCCAGGCATGTTATCCAGGGCTTGGAGGATGTTATGCAAGACACATCACAAATGGTTGGGCATGATGGCTCATGCCTGTAACCCTGGCTACCCAGGAGGCTGAGGTCTGAGGATCACAGTTCAAAGCCAGCCAGAGTAGGAAAGTCTGTGAGATTCTTATCTCCAGTGAACCACCAGAAAACCAGAAGTGGTGCTGTGGCTCAAGTGGTTGAGTGCTAGCCTTGAGCTGAAGAGCTCAGGGACAGTGCCCAGTCCCTGAGTTCAAGTCCCAGGACTGGCAAAAGAAAAAAGTTGAGGGTGAAATAAACACAGAAAGGAGAGAAGAGAGGGAGATAGTAGCCTACCCAGAATTCCCAGCTTCTCCTTGGCAATGTGACAGATGAGCACCTCCAAACATCTGGACAGACATGTGCCACAGCTCTGCTGGTCTTCACATGGCATGGTCTTCCTGCTGTCGCTCTCGATGTACATCACCAGCCTGCAGGCAACAGGGAGACATGGCAGCTCTGCTGTGCCTAAAGTTCGAACCTATTCATCTATCTTTGGCTACCAGTTTTGTAGTATGTGTGTGAGAAAGAAAGTACTGGGCTTGGACAGTTTCCCGTGCTCTTTTTTTGTCAGTGGTGAGACTTGAACTCGGGGCCTGGGTGCTGTTCCTGAGCTTGTCCACTTAAGGCTAGTGCTCTGCCACTTTGAGCCACATATGACACCATTTCCGATTTTCTGGTAGTTCATTAAAGATCAGAGTCCCACGGACTTTCCCATCCTGGCTGGCCTCAAAGCTTGGTCCTCTGGATCTCAGCCTCCCGGGTAGCTAGGATTACAGGTGGGAGCCACAGACACCTAAGCTCATTCAGGATTTTTTAATTTATTTCTTGCCACACACTCAATATTTTCCTTTTGTGGTTTCTGCCATTGCTTCTTTCTCAGAACAGCCTTGTCTCTTGTTTAGACATATTTTCTTCCAGCTGGTAATGATTATGATTATTTGGGGCAGGGGGAGAACTGAGAAGGCTGTAATTTTTTAATCCATCTAGAATGGACTTTTATATGCTATTAGAGAAAATCAGTTTTTCCTACACAGTTAACCAATTGTCCACAGTATTTTCTTTTTGTAAAATTTTAATCAACAAAAAACCCTTTCAAGATTAAAGACATTTTTTGAAATTTCACTGAGTACTGTATTAATAGTAAGTCCATAGGGATAGGAGGGGGAGGGAAGGGATGTAGGGAGAAAAAAATCTAGTCCCTCAAGGGATTCACCATTCTTGGCTCACAGAAACCCCACATGATGGCTTTACTCAAGGATTTACCCCCTAAAAGTGATATCCTTTCTAGAGACTCATGGGTTCTGATGCCTGCTTGTCTTTTGTATTTTTATGCTCAATCCCGCCATTTGACTTGTTCACCAATATATTACCAGGGCTGCAAAACAGAAAGGAACAGCAAAAAAAGAAATAAATAAATCCACAACCATATCCCAGAGTCTCTTCTGTCCCCTGGCTGCTGAGAATACTTTGTGTCACAATATTAAATCTTGAAAGTCTAGAAATGGCCATGCATCTGGTGGCGCATGCCTTAAGTCCCAGTTAGTCAGGAGGCTGAGATTCTGAAGATCAGAATCTGAAGCCAGCCCAGGCAGGAAAAAGACCCATGAGAAACTCTTATCTCCAGTGAGCTAGCAAAAAGCCGTAATGGAGGTGTGACTCGACTGGGAGAGGGCCAGCCTTGTTTGGGCCAGGTCCACCACGGCTCACAATTCTCACATTCACCTGGAGACCATGATAGACTCTCTGTGCACTCCACAGCCAGGATGTAGCAGGCTGTCTTTTAGTCCCTCCTGGGGAGAGTCTCACCTCACCTGGCAAGCTGAGCAGCAGCTTTTCAAGTTTATGAAACAGAATATAGAGAACCACAAGGAAGGCTTTGGCTCAAATGGGAGTGGATGGGCTACCAAGGAAGCAGATGGTCATAAACATGAAATCCTGCAGGTGACAGCCAAGTCGCTAGAGAATTCTTTGTGGAACACGCGAGAAGAATGTCCAGCCATCTCCATTGTCCAGAGTGAACAGGTTATAATCCTCAAACATGACAAGAAATTAAAAGCATACTAGCTACCTGATTTTGTTTTTTGTTTTTGTCAGTCATGGGACTTGAACTCAGGGCCTGGGTGCTGTCCTGAGCTTTGCCACTCAAGACTACTGTTCTACCACTTGAGCCACAGCCCCACTTTTGGTTTTCTGGTGATTCACTGGAGATAAACGTCTCACAGGCTTTCCTGCATGGGCTGGCTTTGCACCTCAGTCCTCAGATCTCAGGCGAGCACTACTAGTGCCAGGCTCAAGATGGTCATTATGAGGAAGGGGGAGGGAGAAGCAAGGCCACCCTTTTCCTGGGTGAGCCTCTGCAGGTGGGTGCAGCAGGACAGCATGCCATTGAAGAGGGTCAGCAGGTACTGCTGCACCCTGCAGATAGCAGGGGCCAGGGCACTGATGACTGTCTTCAGCCCCACTGTCTCAATCATGTTCCAGAAGGCGGTGGGGCACTGCTGGGTGATTCAACACAGGGCCTGCAAGGAGCCACAGGCACCACGAGGGAGGTGGAAACCCTGCTGGGTGCCCATGGCTCAGACCCGTCATCCTTGCCACTCAGGAGGCTGAGATCCAGAGGATTGCAGCTCAAAGCCAAATGCCAGGCAAGAAAGTCTGTGTTGACTCCTTTCCCATGAACCACCAACAAAAGGGCTGGGAGTGGAGCTGTGGCCTAAGCGGTAGAGCACCAGCCTTAAAAGAGGAAGGCTAGGGACAGCACCTGGGCCCTGAGTTCAAGTCTCAATACTGGCACAAAACACAAAAACAACAACAAAAATATCTATTTGAAAGGCATAAGAAATTCAGACTGTACTCCACACCTAACTGTAACCCCTGTGTACATCACCTTTACAAAAATGTTTTAAGAATTAAAAGAAACAAAAAATATTTTTATTTCTTATTTTTGCCAGTCCTGAGTCTTGAACTCAGGGCTTGGGTACTGTCTTTGAGCTTCTTTTGCTCAAGGCTAGTGCTCTATTACTTGGATTTTTTAAGAGAAATATGGTTAGGATGCACCCTAGCACAAAAAAGACAGAACAGACTGGCTCTCTAAGCCAGGCTTAAATCAATCAGAGGAGAATAGTTTGTCTTTGTCCAATGGCCTATTAAATGTACACCGCCATACACGCACATCTTCACACCTCATTAACCTCTGCTCCAAATCACTAGAGTCACATGCACAAAACAGCAGATAGCCAATGAAAAAGACTACGGAAATTTAGAGGCTTTTAAAAATGATTTTCTCAGGGCGAGCACTTGTTGGAAAACCATGCTAGTAATCTCAGCTACTCTCAGGAGGTTGAGATCCGAGGATGGTTGTTCAAAAAAACTCCAGGCAGGAAAAGTCTATCATACTCTTCTCTCAAGCGACGCAGAAAGGAAAAAAATAAGCAAAAATGGAGCTGTGGCTCAAGTGGTAGAGCACTAATCTTGATCCAAAAAGTCTAGGGACAGAACCAAGACCCTGAGTTCAAGCTCCAGGACGGAAGTTGAATTCAGGGCCTGGTTACGCCCCCTAAGCTTTTTCACACAGACCTGGGCACTCTACCACTTGAGCCACAGCTCCATTATTGGCTTTTCCTTTTTTGGTGGTTCAGTTGGAGATAAGAGGAAGGGAAGGAGGGAGGGAGGGAAGGATGGAGGGAAGATGGTTGGATAGAAGAAAGGAGGGAAAATGCATGAATGGATTGAAGGAGGGAAAATAAAAAGATAGATGGATAGAAGAAGGGAGGGAAGATGGATGGATGATGCAAATAACATTCGTAAATCTCAAACTAGCTAAGTAAAAAGTCCCAGAGTGAGGTGGGGCTCAGAAGCACAATCCAACACTTAACATGCACCAAGGCCATGGGCTCAAGACCTTGAACCCAAAAACAGAATTCCTCATGTAGCACTCATTGACATCATGTTTACCAACATATTCAAAGACAAAATCACAATCAACTTAAAAATGTGAGGGACTCACATCTCTCATCCCAGCTACTCAAGACACTGACATCTAGAAGATCACAGTTCAAAGCCAGCAGAGACAGCAAAGTCCATGAGACTCTGATTTCTCATGAACCACCAAGAAAACTGGAAGTGGTACTGTGGCTCAAGTGGTAGACCACCAGCCTTGAGCAAAACTGTCCCTGGGTTCAAGTCCCATGTCACAGAAATAAAAATCAAAACGTAGCTCATTTTTCTATTCTCTGGTGCTGTAGTGCCTGGCGGGGATGAGAGGAGGGTGCAATTTGGATTTGGGGGAGGGGTGTAACGGGCCCAGAGCTGCACCCCTTTTCGAAGGCATCTCATGACCACTGTGTAGGTGGGGCCAAGGGCATCAGCCACCTTGCTCAAGAGTTCTTCTTTTTCTCCTCCTAAAATGAAGTGGAAGGAAAGATGGTGAGATGGACAGACATGAACTCATCCAAAGAGAAAACAAATCAAAAGGAGAGTCCCAGAGAGAAATTGCCTGCAAAAGAGATGAAGAGAGAGACAGAGACAGAGACAGAGAAAAGACAGAGAGACAGAGACAGACAGACAGACAGACAGAGACAGAGAATCTATTGTGTCAGATCCATGTCACACTTCCTTAGTTTTATATTAGAAGAAGAGCAACCATCCTATTCATCTTGCTAGGGATTTGTGTTTTTGTTTTTTGGTGCCATACAGATTTGAACTCAGGGCCTGGACCCTACAAGGCAGTTCATTCTCAACAGATCTCGGCTGGGCATTGGTGGCTCACACCTATGATCCCAGCTCCTCAGGACGCTGAGATCTGAGGATCACAGTTCAAAGTCAACCTGGGCAGAAAAGTCCATGAAACTCTAATCTCCAATAAACCACCAGAAAACCAGATGTGGTGCTGTGCTTCAAGTAGTAGAGTGCTAGCCTTGAGTACAAAGAGACTCAGGACAACACCTGAGGCCCTGAGTTCAGGCTCCATGACTGACAAAAAAATGTCCCTTCGGTTTAGTAACATACCAGGTAGAATTAGCAAGTAGCTGGGCTGGTGCTATTGTAGCCATGGGTTCACTTTTATTCTTGTAGGTTTAAGAGTCTTATGCCCTTTCCTGCCTGGGCTGGCTTTGAACCACAATCGTCAGATCACATCCTCCTGAGTAGCTAGGATAATAGCACTCTACCCCACTGGATGTGAACAAGGATATTTTCAGGGTCAAGGGCAGGTATATTGCTGAGTGTGTTTTCTTACATCTGCAATCCCAATTCTGTGTGAGGTAGACATTGGGAGAATTGTGGGTCCAGGCAAGTCTGGACAAAAAAATTAGACAGACACTCCCTACCCCAACTCCCATTGCAACCACTAAATATGGCATGGTGGCGAGTGTCTGTAATTCCAGCTGAGTGAGAGAAGCATCGTTTTGAAGATTGTAATTTGAGAAAAGCTAGGACACAAAGAAATAAAAATCTGATACTCTATCTGAAAAATAAGGAAAAATAAGTAATAATAGTAATAAAGGCATGGTGTGTGTATTTGTTAGTAATTGCAAGGTCCCTGAGTACAAATGCCAGGCCTGCCAAAAAAAAAATCCAAAAACAGGGTTACACATATCATTTCTGTCCAGGGATCCCAGTTTTGCACCTGCCAGAATGACCAGCCTCTGTAGGCTTTTGAACCATTTCGTGCAAGTCACCTGACTTCGGATAAAGCCAAAACCCACATTTATGCTCATATTTATTACAAAATGGCTTTTGATTTCACAGCAGCAGTTTGAGCACAGGCAATCCAGCACTAAACAATAATTTGCAATATTCAGCCAGATGACAGTGCCGCAGTTTTGTAGTTTCCATTCATTTAATAGGACTAGCCATAGTTACGACTTAAAATATAATGTCTTTCATGAGACAGAAACCCTCTCCTCTTTTCCTTTATGTAGCATCTTCAAAAATGCAAGAGTCACACAGTACCTGCTTATTTTATTTCATACATTTTAATTTCAAGGTTGGATGATCAGGGTTGGGGATTGGGGGTGTTGGTGCTGGGACTTCAACTTGGGGCTTAGATGCTGCCCTTTAGCTTATGTGTTCAAGGCTAGTGCTCTATCACTTTGAGCTACAACTCCACCTCCAGTTTTCTGGTGGTCCATTGGAGATTAGAATATCACAGTTTCCTGCCTTGGTGGCTTTGAACAGTGATCCTCAGATCTCAGTCTCCTGAATATGCCTGGAAAAGTGCAAGAGTGATGAGCCAACATTCTTCTGGAGGGGATGTCGCAGCTTACAGTTAATCCTGCTAACCTCAAATCATAAAAAAGACCAACATAATGGAGCTCTATTTTTTCAGCTACTAAAAAGAGAAAAAAAGATGAATGCCACACCCAGTACTTCTAGAAATGGAAGGTTAGGCTGTCAAACTTATGGGAACATTCCCCCTCCCCCAAGTGTTTGAGTGACCTCTATTTGCTGCTTCAAATATGGCAGCAAATTTCCTGTTCCCTGAAACACAATCACAGACCACACTACACACACACACACGCACACACGCACACACACTTATGCTTCACACATGGCCTAGAGACTAACTCAAGCCAAGCATTCATGGCTCACCCCTGTCGTTCCAGTTACTCAGGAGGCTCAGATCTGGAAGATCACAGTTCAAAACTAGCCTGGGCAGGAAAGTCCTGTCTCCAATGAACCACTAGAAAACTGGAAGTGGTGCTATGGCTCAAGTGGTAGAGCGCTAGCCTTGAACTAAAGAGATCAGGGATAGTGCCCAGAACCCACAGCCAATTAAAAACAAAAAAGAAACACTGGACAGAGAAGAACACGTTCCATGGGAATATCCTTATATGAACTTTTCAAACCTAGAAAAAATAAAAAAAAAGTTAAATATTACCAAACAAAAATCAATTAGGAGTACATAATAACCATTACCAATCCTTATAAGAAAAAGCAATGAAGATCATAGAACAACTTCCAATTTTGTAACTATGAACATTATTTCATTCACTGATTTTCCATTCTTCTTTTCTAAGTACCTATTTCTTTCTCTTTTTTTTTTTTAGTGCTGGTCCTGGGGCTTGAACTCAGGGCTTGTGCACTGCTCCTGAACTTCTTTTGCTCAAGGCTAACATTCTACAGTGCCACAGTGCCACTTCCGGTTTCCTCGTAGTTCACTGGAGATAAAAGTCTCATGGACTTTCCTGCCTTGGCTGGAGCCTCAATTCTTGGATGTCAGTCTTCTGAGTAGATGAGACTACAGGTGTGAGCCATGGCACCCAGCTGCCTATTTCTTAATCACCCAAGTACTTCTGAGTTCTCGCTCACCTCGTTTAGAGGAGGCTTCTTGTGTGGGGAGTTCAGAGCAAGGTCCTCATCAGGATTTCCAGCCATAGTGCTGGTTCTTGGGGTCAGATGAGAACTCGAAAATATACAAGAGTTGATTTAGCAGTATTGAGTTTTCCAAAGTTCAAGCTAAAGCCCAGTGCTAGCCTTGTGCAAACAAAGCTCAGGGACACTGGCCAGGCCTTAAGTTCAAGTCCTGGGACCAACACAAATTATTATTATTACATTTAAGAAAATGTTAGGGTATAATAAGGATATAGATTCTCATCAAAATAAATAGCTTTTAACTCATTTCTATTTACCTAACACTGTGATTTTTGGATGCCTTTAAGGTTATTCCCTGACTAATTTATTGTATCTTTCATTTCCAAATTCCAGGTTATTTTCTATGTGTGTTTTAAGTAGAAACCTTAAAATATTTGTTTTATTTTTTTACACATAGGCTTGTATAGGCATGATGAAAATAATAAAATAGATTAAGTACTTCATAAGATATATATATATATATACAGCTTTATTTCAGCAAACACTTCAAAGGGAACTTTCATATTTGCGCTTGGTGAGAATAAGGAATAAGGCTTCTGTGCTACAGTTTTCAGTTTTCCACATCTTAGAATGCAATCAAGCCATTCACTCCTCTAATCCTAGCTGTCCTGAGAGTTTGATAGGACTTGTGGTTCAAGGCCAGCTGGAGAAAATAAAGGTTGGCAGGACCCATCTCAACCAAGAAAAGCTGAGTGTTGTGGCAGGTGCTTATCATCTCAGGCACACAGGAACATAAGAGGATTACAATCAAGGACAGCCTGGACAGAGAAGTCTACAAGACTCCATGGTAAGAGAAGCAGCTGAGTTATGCCAGGAAGCAAACAGCAGGAGGATCCCAGTCCAGGTCTAAGTGAAAAGTGACACTCCCTAATCTCAAAAATAGAGTCAAGAGGGCTGCAAGTGTGGCTCATGTGAGCAAGCACCGGGACTTGAGTTCAAACCCAATTACTGCCAAGAAGAAAAGAAAAACATCAAAGACAAAAGACTGGGGACCTAGCTCAAGTGATAGAGCAACTGCCTAGCACACACAGTTCAAAATTCTGCATTGTCATGGAGACAAAAACAGAACCTTCATCCGTCATAGATTCCCTCATGAATTTTCCATTTGGTATAGCTAAGGAGAAACATGGGTTCCTTTAATTGGCCCCCATTGGTACTCTTAGGATGCAATTCAGTGGAATTTTCTGTAGAAGGAAAACAACAGTCTCCATGAGCAAGTTGAACAAGAAATGTCCTCACTGCCTTACATATGAAACTGTAGCCCCTCTGTACTTCACTTTGACAATAAAGGGAAAAAAGTTAAATAAAAAAAAATTTACAGACAGGGGATCTAGAGAAGACGGCGGAGGAGCGGCTGTGCCCTGCAGAGCTCCCTCCGATAGCGTAGTTTTCTCACCTCATAGAAACTGTTTCTCCGAGAAAGACAGCCAAAGTAACTTCTAACAGTACAGGGATTCTCTACAGGAAGGAAAAATCGACTTTGCTGGTCTGAAAACACAGTTTTGAGCTCCAGGCGGCGTCCCGCCGCGGCGCCAGCGCCGGCTCCGGCACAGTGCCGGGCACAGCCTCCCGCACTCCGCGCAGCTAAAGCGAGAAATACTCCAGACGGCAGCCGAGCACGGAGGACCTGACATCGCAGAGACCGCGTGAGTACCCCGCAAAAAAAAAAAAAAATTATTCTCGCTTGTGCCCACAGTCCAGCTTCTGGAAGGCATCCCTGTCCCCACCGCCAGAGCAAAGCGCCATCTTTGCCACTGGCATAGGGTCAGACCAGACTGGAACTGAAGCGGGCCTGGGGAAAGCGAGGTCAAAAAAGCCATCTTTGAAAAGGGCAGGAGGGGCGGAATCAGTGAGAACCAGCTCCGCCCAGAAGAACGCCCCCTGCCCTGGTGGGAGGCGAGTCCGGGGCCTAGACAGAAAAGCCCCGCCCTGCCCGCCGGAACTTCTAAACTTAAAGCAAAAGCTGCGAGCAGCTACCAGGGGCACGGAAACAACAGAAGGAGGAACAAACAGTTCCGGGGACAGCTAAACGGTCCCGTCACAGAGGAAACTAATTCCCAGCCCAAAACGGAGCTGCATTCCATAGCTACCTATGCCAAGGAGGCCGCCTCCCTCAGGCAAGCAACTCTTAGTGGAGCAACACAGGCTAGAGGCGCCACGCTCTGCTGAGTTCACAGTCTAGTCAAGACCAGGCATCAAAGGCAGCGGCCCCACAGCAGACAGAGGAGCCACAGTTCCTGTGAATGCCCACGTCCCCATCGACAGAGGACGCCCAAGGCCTGCCTGCAAGCTGTGCGAACCTCAGAGACCCACGATTGCACCAACAGGGGAGAAAGTCAGAACAGAACCACCCCTTGCCAACTGAAATCAAGTCAAACCAGCCAATCAGGAAAATAGACTGCAGTCCATTGCAGGGAAACGAGAGACTGGTTTCTTTTTCTTTTCAAACATTTTTTTTGAACTTTTCTTTTAAATTTTCTTTTAAATTTTTTCACACCTGAAACATCATTGGCTGTTTTTGTTTTTTTTTTCTTTTTTTTTTTTTGTTTGTTTGTTTGTTTTCCATTTTTACTGGTTTGTTTTATCAAGTTTTTTTGTGTGTTTGTTTATTTGCTAGGTTTGTTCCTTTTCGGTTATTTTCCTTTTTATTTACTTATACTTCCTTGTTAAATAATTTTTCTCTGTTTTGTGTATCTGTCTTCCAGTATTTTTACTTCATTTCTCTCATTGCGTCCTCTTCCTATAAAAATTACTTTCCTATAAATAACACCTACACCCTTTTCTGCTAACTCTCCAGTGTCTGTCATTTTATGAATGTTCTTTCTACTGATTCTACTCTTCTCCACATTTCCACGTCACTGAAACTAAACCAAAATCACCACCCCCCCCCCCCCAAAACACTTTACTCTATTCTCTTTACTACCTCCAACTTACCCTCCAGACTTACTGCCTGGACCTCCAGGTTCCATTGACTTCTGGTTATTGGATAGAGGATATCCCAGCTTAATACGAGTGAATCAAAGGGGTTCATAGAGAAAGCCAGTCCTAAAAGAACTTAATATAAAAACAAGAATTGCGTATAAGGTTGTAACAGTAAATAAGTAACTACTGAATACAGGGCCCAGGATCAGATGTTATATTGAAATTGTATTCTTTAGGAACACCAAATCTAACTTTATAGACAGGTATACAAGTTATCTGTTTATAATTGTGAAATTGTAAGATTTACACAACAGTGCTTGGTAAGGGCTGCTTTGGGTCTTAAACAGTGCTCACAGGTGCTGGTAGGTTGGCATTCCCAATTCAAATGGGCAGAAGAAACACAAGAAAGATGGCAAATAATGAAGTCTTATCCCCCACCCAAAACAAGCAGGAAGCAGAGCAGTCAATCAAAAACATAGAAGAAAACCCCCAAAATGCTCTACAAAGTTTACTGATAAACATGATAAATGAAAAGTTTGAATCTCTTCAGTCAATTATGTTAGAGCGTGAGGAGGCAAAGCAAAAATTAATGGAGAATTTCATGGCATCCACAAATAGAAAGATAAGTGAGCTTCAAGAGTCAAATGAAAAGATAGCTACCCAACTTAAAGATTTGAGAGACAACACTCAAAACCAAAGTAATGAAGTTAATGAAGTAAAGAAGTCCATACAGGACCTAAGAAATGATATGGAAAACATCAGGAAAGACCAGTCAGAAGGAAAAGAGATTCGAAATCAAGTAGTTAGCCTACAGTCCCGACTAACTGAAGCAGAGGATCGAATCTCAGGAGCTGAAGATTCCTTAGATTCTATGGAGAAAGATCAAAAATCAATACAAATCCAGTCCAAGCAACAAAACAGATCGCTACAGGAGATTCAAGACACAATCAGGAAGCCCAATTTAAGGATAATAGGTATTGAGGAAAACTTGGAGAAAGAGGTTAATGGGATAGGCAACCTATTTAACAGAATATTAGCTGAGAACTTCCCAAATATCCAGAAGGAAAGGCCTATACAGATACAAGAAGCATTTAGAACCCCAAATCGACCAGACCAGAATAGGACTTCCCACTGACACATTGTGATCAAAACAGCTTCAGCAGAGTGCAAGGAAAAAATACTCAAAGCTGTTAGGGCAAAGAAAACAATCACATATAAAGGAAAAGCAATCAGAATTACCCCAGACTTCTCAGCAGAGACCATGAAAGCAAGGAGAGCCTGGAATGAAGTATACCAAACTCTAAATAAAAATAACTACCAACCAAGAATTCTGTACCCCGCCAAACTCTCCTTCATAGCCGAAGGTCAAATAAAAGTCTTCCACAATAAGGAAAAACTGAAACAATATATCTCCACCAAACCAGCTTTACACAAAATCCTTAAAGATGTACTATACAGGGAAAATAATCAGGATCCCAACACAGACAGAGAAATGAACCCTAATTAGTAAACACTAGATCAAGAAATGGGAAGACACAGCTTCAAACAAGACAGTGATAATGAAAGGAACAAACGATCACCTCTCAATCCTAATTGTCAACATTAATGGACTTAATTCTCCAATCAAACGACATAGGCTCATAAGTTGGATCAAAAATCAAGATCCATCTTTCTGCTGCCTCCAAGAGACACACCTATCCAGCAAAAGTAAACATCTTCTAAAAGTGAAAGGCTGGAAACAAATCTATCAAGCAAATGGCCCCCATAAGCAGGCTGGAGTTGCAATCCTAGTATCAGACAAAATTGACTTCAAATTAAAAAAGGTAAGAAGAGACAAAGAAGGTTACTTTTTTTTTTTTTTTTTTTTTGGCCAGTCCTGGGCCTTGGACTCAGGGCCTGAGCACTGTCCCTGGCTTCTTCCCGCTCAAGGCTAGCACTCCGCCACTTGAGCCACAGCGCCGCTTCTGGCCGTTTTCTGTATATGTGGTGCTGGGGAATCGAACCTAGGGCCTCGTGTATCCGAGGCAGGCACTCTTGCCACTAGGCTATATCCCCAGCCCAGAAGGTTACTACATACTAGTAAAAGGATCTCTCCAACAGGAAGAAATAACCATCCTAAATATCTACACGCCAAATGCAGGAGCACCCAACTTCATCAAACAAACACTACTGGCTCTAAAAACATTCATAGACCCAAACACAATGATAGTGGGGGACTTTAACACTCCACTATCACCTCTGGACAGATCAACACGCCAAAAACTGAACAAAGAAACCACAGAACTAAACAATTGCATAGACCAACTAGACTTAATCGACATCTACAGAATATTCCACCCAGCAAGGACAGAATACACATTCTTCTCGGCAGCACACGGAACATTCTCCAAAATAGATCACATCTTAGGGCACAAAGAAAATCTGTACAAATTCAGAAGTATCAAAATCATTCCCTGCATTCTTTCAGACCACAATGGAATAAAATTAGAGCTCAACTCATTCAGCCACCACAGAAAATCCCACAATTCATGGAGACTAAAGAACACACTGCTGAACCATCAGTGGATCATTGAAGAAATTAAAACAGAAATTCAAATGTTTATGGACTTCAACCAAGTTGAGGGCACAAAGTACCAGCTCCTTTGGGACACAGCAAAGGCAGTACTCAGAGGAAAATTTATATCTCTGAGTACATACATCAACAAACTGGAGAAACAGCAACTCAGTAATTTAAGGAAGCACCTTAATTTTCTGGAGAGAGAACAGCAAGCCAAACCCCAAGTCAATAGACGGAAGCAAATAATTAAAATCAAATCAGAATTAAATCAATTAGAGACGAAAAAAACCATCGAAAGAATCAACAAAACAAAGAGTTGGTTCTTTGAAAAAATCAACAAGATAGACAGACCCCTGGCAAACCTGACCAAAGAACGAAGGCAGCACACTCAAATAAACAAGATAAGAGATGAAACAGGTAGCATCACCACAGAAATAACCGAAATTCAGAAAATAATAAGGGACTATTTTGCAAACCTTTATGCCAACAAATTCGAGAACTTGGAAGAAATGGATGATTTACTAGAAAAAATTGATACCCCCAAACTCAACTATGAAGACTTAAACCTTCTAAACAGACCCATATCCAGTATTGAAATAGAAACAGCAATAAATGATCTCCCATCCAAGAAAAGCCCAGGTCCAGATGGATTCACCGCAGAATTCTACAAGGCCTTCAAAACAGAACTCACTCCAATATTTCTCAAACTCTTCAATGAAATTGAAAGAGAACGTTCACTGCCAGACTCATTTTATGAAGCCAGTATAACCCTCATCCCAAAACCAGGCAGAGACTCATCACGGAAAGAGGACTACAGACCAATCTCCCTGATGAACATAGATGCAAAAATTCTCAACAAAATTCTGGCCAATCGACTTCAACAAGTCATCAAAAAAATCATACACCACGATCAAACTGGATTCATTCCAGGGATGCAAAGCTGGTTTAATATACGCAAGTCAATTAATGTAATCCACCACATCAACCGGAGCAAGGTAAAGAACCACATGGTTTTATCACTGGATGCGGAAAAAGCGTTTGATAAAATCCAGCACCCATTTATGCTAAAAGCCCTGGAAAAACTGGGATTCCAGGGAACATTCCTGAATATAATCAAGGCAGTTTATGACAAACCAACAGCAAGCATAACTCTAAATGGTGAAAAACTAAAGCCATTCCCTTTAAAATCAGGAACAAGGCAGGGATGTCCACTCTCTCCCCTGCTCTTCAACATAGTACTAGAATTCCTAGCCAGAGCAATTAGGCAAGAAGAGAATATAAAGGGGATCCAAATAGGAAAAGATGAAGTTAAACTTTCTCTCTTCGCAGATGACATGATCCTATACCTAAAGAATCCCATAGACTCTACCCCCAAGCTACTAGAGCTGATCCAAAACTTTGGCAAAGTTGCAGGATATAAAATAAACCTTCAAAAATCAACGGCCTTTCTCTATGCTAACAACCTGAAGACCGAGGCTGAAATCAGGAAAGCAACTCCTTTTGCAATAGCCCCCAAAAACATAAAATACCTAGGAATAACCTTAACCAAAGAAGTGAAAGACCTCTTTGAAGAGAACTTTAAAAGCTTGAAAAATGAAATTAAGTCAGAACTAAGAAAATGGAAAAACCTCCCATGCTCCTGGATTGGGAGGATTAATATAATCAAAATGGCAATATTGCCAAAGGCTATCTACAAATTCAATGCAATACCCATTAATATCCCAACACCATTCTTTAATGAAATAGAGGAAGCAATCCAGAAATTCATATGGAACAATAAAAGACCTAGAATAGCAAAAACACTCCTAAGCAGAAAGAACAGTGCTGGAGGAATTACAATACCCAACTTCAAGCTGTATTATAAAGCTATAGTAATAAAAACAGCTTGGTATTGGCACCGGAACAGGCCTGAAGACCAATGGAACAGAATTGAAGACCCAGAATTAAACCCACAGAACTATGCCTACTTAATCTTTGATAAAGGAGCTAAAACAATAGTATGGAAGAAAGATAGCCTCTTTAACAAGTGGTGCTGGCAAAACTGGCTCAACACATGCAACAAACTAAAACTAGATCCTTATATATCACCCTGCACCAAAATCAATTCCAAATGGATTAAAGACCTTGAAATCAAAACAGGCACCCTGAAGACACTAAAGGAAGGAGTAGGAGAAACACTTGGGCTCCTTGGCACAGGACAGAACTTCCTTAACAAAGACCCTGAAAGGCTACAAATCAAAGAAAGGTTGGACAAATGGGATTGCATCAAACTCCAGAGCTTCTGCACGGCAAAGGACATAGCTCTCAAGATAAACAGAAAGCCCACAGACTGGGAGAAAATCTTTACCGGACATTCAACAGACAAAGGCCTCATCTCTAAAATATATGCAGAACTAAAAAAATTACCTTCTTCCAAAACAAAACTGCAAAGAACCAACAGCCCCCTCATCAAGTGGGCTAAAGACTTACAAAGAAACTTCTCTGATGAGGAAATGAGAATGGCCAATAGACATATGAAAAAATGCTCTACATCACTGGCCATAAAGGAAATGCAAATCAAAACAACATTGAGATTCCATCTCACCCCAGCAAGAATGTCATATATCAAGAAAACTAATAATAACAATTGTTGGAGGGGATGTGGCCAAAAGGGAACCCTACTTCATTGTTGGTGGGAATGTAAACTGGTTCAGCCACTCTGGCAAGCAGTATGGAGATACCTCAGAAGGCTCAATATAGAACTCCCCTATGACCCAGCAGCCCCACTGCTGGGTATCTATCCAAAAGACCACAAACAAAATCACAGTAATGCCACCAGCACAACAATGTTCATCGCAGCACAATTTGTCATAGCGAGAAGCTGGAACCAACCCAGATGCCCCTCCATAGATGAATGGATCAGGAAAATGTGGTACATTTACACAATGGAATTTTATGCCTCTATCAGAAAGAATGACATTGTTCCATTTGTAAGGAAATGGAAGGACTTGGAAAAAGTTATACTAAGTGAAGTGAGCCAGACCCAAAGAAACATGGACTCTATGGCCTCCCTTATTGGGAATAATTAGTACAGGTTTAGGCAAGCCATAGCAGAGCATCACAAGGCCCAATAGCTATACCCTTAGGAACACATAAGATGATGCTAAGTGAAATGAACTCCATGATATGGAAACAAGTGATATATCACAGTTATAACTACTTTCAACGTCCTATGTATATGTGTAGTTTCTATTATTGATGATGTTTTGTATCACCCTCCTATGTTTGTACCTACACTATCTCTGTAATCTTATCTGAGTATATTGGAAACCGTGGTTACTGGTATTGGAAGTAGGAAATTCAAAGGGAATACCAAATTCGAGAGACACAGGGTAAAAAAAGAGAAATAACTACAAAAGCAATACTTGCAAATCTGTTTGGTGTAAGTGAACTGAACAACTGGGCGGGGGGGAGGGAAAGGGGGGGAGGGAGGGGGGCATGAGGGACAAGGCAACAAACAGTACAAGAAATGTATCCAATGCCCAATGTATGATACTGTAACCTCTCTGTACGTCAGTTTGAAAATAAAAATTTGAGAAAAAAAAAAATTTACAAAACCAGGCATTCGGGCTGGGGATATAGCCTAGTGGCAAGAGTGCCTGCCTCGGATACACGAGGCCCTAGGTTCGATTCCCCAGCACCACATATACAGAAAACGGCCAGAAGCGGCGCTGTGGCTCAAGTGGCAGAGTGCTAGCCTTGAGCAGGAAGAAGCCAGGGACAGTGCTCAGGCCCTGAGTCCAAGGCCCACGACTGGCCAAAAAAAAAAAAGACAAAAAAAAAACAAAAAAAAAAACCAGGCATTCGTGGCTCACGCCTGCCATCCTAGTTACTCAGGAGGCTGAGATCTGAGAATCACAGTTCGAAGCCAACCAGGGCAGGAAAGTCTGTGAGACTCTTATCTCCAATGAATGACCAGAAAAGTGGAAGTGGTGCTATGGCTCAAGTGGTAAAGTGCTAGCCTCAGCAAAAGAGCTCAAGGCAGCACCCAGGCCCTGAGTTCAAGGCCTACAATAAAGTAAATATTAATTTTTTTTTAGTAACGCTTACCCAGTTTTAAAGAGCTGGCCAATCTGAACTTTGGCTTGTTAACTCTAAGGGCTCTTCAAAACCTCCCTGGAATCTCTTTCTCTCTTTCTCTCTCTCTCTCTCTCTCTCTCTCTCTCTCTCTCTCTCTCTCTCTCTCTGAGTGAACTACTTGTAAATGCCTCTTTAATGCTGCATTGTGTACACTGAAATGAATGATTTCATGATTAAACACACAGCCACCCATTCACACATGAATACACACATTCACATATGTATGCCTAGGCACTGGAGGAGTTAACGTATAATTTGACATTCTGTTATTAAGCTATACTCAATACACAAAGAAGAATTTTAGGAAAATTGTGACCCAAATTACATGAGAAACAGAAACCTATGGGGTTTTTATTGTTCATTTCCAGACTTTCTCACTAAAGTAGGCTAAGTCATAATGAATGACTATGGCTTATTATCACACTATAAAGAATATATTTATTCATAATTGTTAGGTTTATGAAAATCAGAAGTGTATTTTCCTAACTAGTGGCTATCCCAGTAATCATCTTAAATGCCAATTGAGGCTTGGTGTTTTTCCAATCAATAGTATCAAAAATAACTAAGGGGGCTGGTGATATGGCCTAGTGGCAAGAGTGCTTGCATTGTGTACATGAAGCCCTGGGTTCGATTCCTCAGCACCACATATATAGAAAAGGCCATAAGTGGTGCTGTGGCTCAAGTGGCAGAGTACTAGCCTTGAGTAAAAAGGAGCCAGGGACAGTGCCCAGGCCCTGAGTCCAAGCCCCAGGACTGGCAAAAACAAACAAAACAGTAAGGATATTATAGCTTTTTTTTTTTTTTTTTGGCCAGTCCTGGGCCTTGGACTCAGGGCCTGAGCACTGTCCCTGGCTTCTTCCCGCTCAAGGCTAGCACTCTGCCACTTGAGCCACAGCGCCCCTTCTGGCGGTTTTCTGTATATGTGGTGCTGGGGAACCGAACCTAGGGCCTCGTGTATCCGAGGCAGGCACTCTTGCCACTAGGCTATATCCCCAGCCCCATATTATAGCTTTTAATTCAAGTAAAAATTTGAAATGTAATTTAAAGTAAATTAACTGTATGCATATGAAACTTGTTCTTTCAATATAACTTAATATTTTATTATTTATATATATATATACAAATATGGAAATGTGTGTCTGTGTACATTTTGGCAAAAAGTCATATATTCATATATACCATTGTACAGTTTTGCTGTTATATACTTGGGTACGGGCTAGATTCTCATGGTAGGACAAAAATGCAGACTCAATTAAATGTTTGTTGTTTTTCAAAATGAAATTTTATAAAAGTTGACATTAAATATAATTATTGATACATAAATATCAAATTTTTTTTAGTTTTATTTATTGATTTGCCTTTTGACAACTGCAGAGACATCACTGAGCCTGAGTTCGGTGCTCTTCCCTATGCCTGGGCCATGCTGAGATTTCACTTTGTAATTAGAAGTGGTCCATGCCACTTGCCAGGGTTCAGAATCCTCAAACTTTGCTGTAAGTGCTGTGTTTGGTTAGTGTGGTAAATGGTAATAGCCATTTGCTATCTTAATTCTGATTACGTATCCAAGTTTATGATCAAAATATGATATATTAAACAGTGATTAACAACCAACTTGCTCAGGTCCTTTTGATAATGTATCTGAGATCCAAATTAACATTTTCTCAAGTCCACTTATGAAACATATTTTAAAATTTAATTTATTTTAGTAATCTGATGTTCTAATGATTATTTCTAACACATACAACAAGTTTGATATTGAGGTCTTATAGTGAACATGTGTCCATACAAATAAATAATTTTTTTTCTTTTTGGTGTCTTCATGAGTCTTTTTTTTTCCTAATATAGAAAAAATAATTGAATGTCTGTTAGATACTTAGCTAATTTGGTTAAAAAATATTGTGGTAAATTTAGTTAGAAATGGATAAGTTATAGGAAGTGTGTAATTTTTGGTTTTGTCTGACTTCTTAATAAGAAGCTGGTTGTATAAAAGCAGACATCAATGGATCCTTAATGAATGACACAGGAAGTTTCCACATAGTAAAATCAGTTACTGAGGTTACTGAGTCATGAGTGCTTATCTCCAAGACTTTGCAACTTCTAACTCTTCCTAATATCCCTAAAGTAAAATACCCATAGGGTTGGTATTTCTTAATCTTTCTTCATGAAGTGCTAAGATACATATTTTAACTTGGATTTTTCACACCTCTCCATGAGGAATCATAAAATAAGATGTATTTTACTCATAACCGGACATATGGAATTGTAACTTCTTGCACAATCCCTTAATAAAGATATAACTCAAATGCAAATATAATAGTCCTGAGAATGTTTGAGGTTTTGGGTTAAAATATGTATACCTTATTTGTTAATATTTTCTGTACACAAAGGTTTTAGGGCCATTGAGAATTTATGAAATGAATTCAATCATAACTTTCATTAGGTAAATATGAACTTATTTAGCATAAAGGGTAGAAGAGTGTGGGGCACACCTGGAAGTCAACTAGCTGGCCCCACCTGTTTCTCAGTCCTAGGGCCACATATGGCTAATCTGGCAGCCTCTAGGCCCTGGCTCTTCCACCCTTAGGGACAGCTCGTGCCTCCCCTTATACCCCTCCCCTTCCTGCCTATCTTTGACCTGATTGGCTCCTGTGCCTTATTTTAGTTATGTGTGTTCCCCTCCATAAAGGAGATCTTTCGCTGACTTGACTCACAGGCCTTCTGATTGTCCTCCCATCTGCCCACCCTTCCCTTTCTTTGCTCCTCGGGTCCGGGCTTGCCTTCCCTGTATCTCCCGCGGATCGGGGAGCGTGGGGGGCTAAAAACCCCGACAGAAGAGGATATTCATACATATTTTGGTCATTCGTGATTAAATTAATACATTTGGGGAATATTTTGGAATATTAAGAGTGGCAGTTAATAAAACATCTGAATCTCAGCAATGCCAGGGAGAAATAATCCATTTTGTGTTTTTTGTATCACAGTCAATATAAACATTGTATTATTCTTAAAAGGAATTGAGAAATAGATAAACTGGTGACCAAGTGCAAAATTATGACATGAAAATAAAAAGAAAAAATTACATTACCAAATTAAAGTCCTTCCTTCTTTGATGAGATTATTTTTAGTTTTGTTTTCTGTGGGTTTTTTTTTTTTTTTGCATGCTCTTGTCATTGTTTTGAAACCTCTTCACACTCATAATACAATGGTAACTATAGGAGTATCTCACAGCAAGTGTAAATTCTTAATGTTTTAAACTGGGTTTCTGGATCCATTTTATTTTCAAATATGATTGTTTATGGTGATCAAGTTCTATTTGGCCACTATCAGTAACTTGTAATGTGAGTTGTTTTTGTAACCTGACTTTAGCATGTACATCACATATGCTACATCACATATGCTACATCACAGATATTTACTTGGTTCCTACAACATACAAACTGGTGTCTTTACTTGATTCTTATATGTTGTTTTCCCTGCTGCCTCCTTTCTTGGTATTTGCTCCTACTTGGCCCATTTTGATGATTCTCCATCATTGCCCAATATCCAACCCTAGGGTGTTTGGGACCTCTGTCCATGAATGTATTACCCCTGTATCTGGACTCATTCTTCAGACAATTTGTTCACAATACCAACTGTGAATTTGCTTGCATATACCAAATTTATGTCTCTATTCTGTGTGGCATCTTAAAAATGCTAGTTGTATACCCAAAGGCATACTCAAGTCACAAGTGGATTCTGTTGTATATGGTGGTATAATAAGCCCATAAGGTCTGCATGAAGGATAGGAGTCTCAAACTATTCCATGAACATTGCTATCTTTCCCAGGTGCCCTCAACCACACTGAAAGTGAGATTATGTACTTAGTTGTAGTAGTAAGAATATATATTTACATCCTCTAAGCTTCTCCTATTGTGCCAGAGGAAAAGGGAGATGATGTGTTCCACATAGTTTAGGCAGCCTGAAGAGCTAATTCCATTAAGGTAATGCTCAGCCTGTGATATAACATGCCTTCCTATTCTTGTTGCTCAAAGACAGTGATAGACATAATTTCTTTTCCCAAATGAGAGAACAGTAGATTAGCATCCAACTTACTTGAAGGAGGCCAGTGATCATGTAATTTAAAATTTTTTAGATATACTTCATACAATATGAAAGAATGAAACACACAGTGCTCATTTGGGCTCCCTGCCAAGAAGGCAGCATTGCAATTTATCCAAACCAGCTGCTTGAGGCAGAGTAATCCCACTCTTTCATGTGGCCTTTGCTGAGGCCATGCAGCATTTTGTGTA
Organism: Perognathus longimembris pacificus; assembly: GCF_023159225.1. Taxonomy (NCBI): domain Eukaryota; kingdom Metazoa; phylum Chordata; class Mammalia; order Rodentia; family Heteromyidae; genus Perognathus; species Perognathus longimembris. Next base: position 1,059,007 of record NC_063185.1, read on the forward strand.
TGATTGAGAGGGGCGGGGGAAGAAGAGATTTCTACTATTAAAAGGTACGAATTCCTAAAAGCACCAATAAGAATTTCAGACAACTTTTAGATAGACCAAGATCTCCTTGCTGGGCAATTACACATCAAGCATAGTTTGGTTTTGTTTTAATTTGTTAAGAATAATTTAATTTATTCTTACCAAATTATTTTTTCTTTACCAAGACTGAAAGTTTTACTTGGAGTATTAATGGTATTTTTAATCAGTGTCAAAAATTGCCTTGTAATTGTGAAATTGAACATTTAAGTGGTTCTCACTCTCACATGATTTAGTTCTTCCACTTAATGAGCCAGTCCAGCATCTGCAAGCAATATTTGTCAGGTGAAAAACATTGAAAATAATATCCCCTTCAGAAATCATACCTGTGACTTTATGTGGCAAAGTTTTTTTCATGTTATTTGAGATTACCTGACTGTTCTTAATGTAAATACTAATAATAAATGTAAATACTTGTAATAAATAAATGACAAACAAACATTTAGTGATGGAAATAATAGGCTACCTCTCTTAAAAACAAAACCTCTCTTAAAAACATAACAAAATACTGACTATTCCATGGAACTGTGAAGTCTCATCTTTTCCAAGAGAGGAAAACAAGTAAAAGTAACTATTTTTCAACTTCATAGTTACCAATCCAATAGGTTTCACCAATGGAATGGCATAGGCGGTTAATGGTTTTAAATGAATATGAAGCTTTTACCATGAATATGTACCAAGAAAAACATTTAAGTTCTCAGTGAATCACACAAGTGAATAGATATTATTTTATTTAACACAAATTGGCATTATAAAGAGCAGGTCTACAACAAGTACTGAAAAGCTGCTTTTATTCAGAAACACTCCTTCTGAGTTGGGTCCATGAATTAATTGAAAGCAAATGAAAATATTGGTATCTCAGCTCTGTTTTGCATCTGTCTCCTTCACTCTGACTCTAGCAAGCAAAAGGAACAACACTGATGATCAATAACATTCTGTAAGAAAAGACAAAGTACCTTCTAACCCCAATCAGATGGCAGTGAGTCCTAGTGTAACAAGGCCTTGCCTGACCAATAATAAGACTAGGATCAATAAGTGTACCTGTCACTGACACCTCTGGCCACTAGAACACCTCTTGATCGAAACTGATTAATGAGCATATATGCCTGTCTCTCTCACCCACCTCACCCCCTCCCAATTCTTACTCCTTTGTTTAAACATAAAGCAAATGCCTGTGTAAGGAAAGTAGTTGGACATTTGGAAATCATACCTCTTCTCTTCCCATAGTATGCCTGTGCCACATTAATTGTTTCCTTTCTCTGACTTTCATGCTTACTTTTCTTTTATTTAGCAAACTAGATTGAGTAACAAGACCTGATATTTGGGCCTTGGACTTCAAACCTGGTAACTAGTGCCTAAAAAGCCAGTACCAGATCTGGAGATGGAATGGGTTCTGTTATTTTTAATAAATCAAACTTGACTTTATTCTTCACTCACCAATGTTGGAAGGATTCTGGAAATAAAAATTTTTCTTCAGTAGAGCCAGTAATGTGTCTTCAAGTTTTGAATCTTCAGTAATCAAATAACCACCATTTTAAAGCTGAGTCACTAAAAATTTTCTACATAGGTTTGATAGACAGCTATAAGTAAAGGCATTCACCAATGAATTAGATGTAGAGATGCACCATTCATTAAAAACTAATGAATGGCCCGTGGCCAACAGTAGTAATTCCCAACTACTCAGTAAACTGAGAGAGGAAAGATCAAGTTTGGAAGCCATCTAGGGAAGAAAAATTTTCAAGATCCTATTTCTATTATATCCATCAAAAGGCAAGGATATGAGTACCTCATGAAAGATGGCGGAGATGAAGATGTGACTCTGGACAGGAAGCCTCTTCAAGTGCTGCACATCACCAACCTAAAGACTGTACTGGAACAGGGAGGCCTAGTCAAGAGCCAGCAGAAGAGTGCCCTGGTCAAGAGGCTCACCTCAAGGCATTCTTGTTTGTGTCTGTGATTTTCTGGTTCATCTTTTCAGTTATTCCTTCTTGAGTTTATCTTAGATATCAGGTTCATCACACTGAAAGCTTTATAAATGTATGTTATATACATTTTAATGAAGAACATATATTTTATAATTACAGGGTTCATCACTTATAGTCCACAACATAAGTGGCTAGAGGAGCAGTGCATTCCTTGAGCACTGACTACAAACAAGTAATCAGATCTGCTCCTGTGGACTTGAGGCTCACTGAAGTCAAGCTGACTGCTGCCTAAGTTACTGCTACGCTAACACAAAAGCAGTAGAATTGACTGCTATTGACCACCTAAATTGGAATTAGGCCCACTAAATTAGGCCACTAAATTAGAATTGACCCCCTAAAATAATTCTCTCTGTATGGGCTCAGGACTAGCTGCATCTTAGTCTAGGTACTAAGGAGTCACTGCAGCTCTAAGTCCCTGCAACATGTATTTCACAGTGGCCTTCTGGAGACATTGCCTTAATCCAAAGAAGTGACTTTAGCAGAGAACTTCAGGTGTGTAGCATGTAGAGAGATCTGAGGCCTGGGGTCTGAAGAGGGGCCTAAGGCCTGCAGAGAGACCTGAGGCCTGTGGAGAAACCTGAAGCCTGTGAAGAGGGCCTGAGGACAGGATAGCACTGCAGGAAGGAGGAATAGAAAGAAGTTAGCTCCTTTGGAGGTTTGGAGGTTGAGGCTGTTAGTGGCTTGGAGTTAAAGGCTGCTCTGGATTCTGGGTGCTGGGTAGTTAGCCAAGGACAAAGTAGTTGCATGCGCAGTCACGTGCCTAAACAGACTGCAACCATGGAAGTTCAGGCAGTGAGGCCGAAGGGGCCCGAGGCTCCATGTCTCAATAGCAGGTGCAGCACCAGTTGTGGGAGGATGGCAGTGAACACAGCTTGTGTTCTACGGCTGCCTGTGGAATCGAGTAACCTCAGGAAGCTGCCAGAAGAGGATTCAGGGCAGACTCCGGGCCTCCACTTGTAATCCTGATGGCTGCTGTGGTGGCACATGTCAAACTCATCCGGGGCTGTAGGTGTGTGTTTGTGTGTGTGTGTGTGTGTTTACATGTGTGCATCTCCTCACCCACATGCGTGCGCATGTGCATCTCCTCACCCACAGTTCGGACTGGGCTTCTTTATCTGATGAGAGGCTGGAGAACCCATAATGAATGGAACCCAGACCTGAGGTGAGACTGTCCCAGCTCCCACTGCAAAGCTTCCAATGGAAGTTTTAGGATGGTACCCTGCTGGGTTGGAGCATAATAAAATGGCTTTTATACTTATTTTTTTTTCAGCAAACCTTGTTTACTCTTGGAAGGCTTTATCAATATAAGAAGACAATGGGCGCTGGGAATGTGGCCTAGTGGTAGAGTGCTTGTCTTGCATGCATGAAGCCATGGGTTTGATTCTCAGCACCACATATACAGAAAAAGCCAGAAGTTAGCACTTGGCTCAACTGGTAGAGTGCAAGCCTTGAGGACAAAGAAGCCAGGGACAGTGCTCAGGCCCTCAGTTCAAGCCTCAAGAGAGGCAAAAAAAAAAGAGAGAGAGAGAGAAGATAATGATAATCTGCGCACTACTGGCTCACGTCTATAATCCTAAATACTTAGGAGGCTGAGACCTGAAGATCTTGATTCATTGCCAGCCCAGGCAGGATACTCTGAGACACTGTGGTGGCATAATTTTGGGGGAAGGTAGATACTATAAGAAGTGGGATCTAGGTGCAAGTACCAGCTCATTAAAAGTGTGTCTTTGAAGGATGTCTATAGCTCTTAAGTGCTATAGAAGTAGTCATGGAGTCAGTACATACTTCCTCTCTGTCCTCTTTCTGTACCTAGGAGATTAAGCAACTCTGTCATGTTGCCCCTGCCATGATGCTCCATTTTGTCTTTTGTGACAGTAGACTAATATGGTTTTGTAGTTATTACTTTCTTAGTTTTCCCTGAATACAATATGCTTTTCTTAGTGTGAAATACTCCTCTTTTTCACATTTTCTGTCTTGCTAGTCAGAAGGACTGATCTAATGTCATAGATAAGGCATGAGGCCTGCTCTAATAGCATAGCTAAGGCTTGAGGCCTACTCTAATGGTGTAGATAATAAGGCTTGTGGCCTACTCTAATGGTGTAGATAAGGCTTGGGGCCTACTCTTATGGGGTGGATAAGGCTTTAGGCCTACTCTAATAGCTAGTTAAGTAGCTAAGGCTTGAGGTCTACTCTAATAGCATAGCTAAGGCTTGAGGCCTACGCTAGTGTAACTAGGTAGATAAGTCTACAGGCCTCCTCTAATGGCATAGCTAAGGCTTGAGAACATAACCTTTCCATAATTTCAACTGCACCAAGCTTTGCTCTTCAACAAAATCTTACAATTTAGCAATAATTTTCTTGTTCTCAAAAGTCATCTAGATTGTCATCTCAAATGTCCCTTGAGTAAAAATTCTGTAGCTGGCTTTGATAACCCTTCAGGGTTTATGAAATTGATATCTTATTCTTGTTCTGTCTATTTTTGTGTGTGTGTGACAGTTCTTGGACTTCAGCTCAGGTCTGGGGAGCTGTCTGTAGCATTTTTGCTGAAGGCCAACACTGTACAACTTGAGCCACAGATCCAGTTTGACTTTTTTTTTTTTTGGCCAGTCCTGGGCCTTGGACTCAGGGCCTGAGCACTGTCCCTGGCTTCTTCCCGCTCAAGGCTAGCACTCCGCCACTTGAGCCACAGCGCTGCTTCTGGCCGTTTTCTCTATATGTGGTGCTGGGGAATCGAACCTAGGGCCTCGTGTATCCGAGGCAGGCACTCTTGCCACTAGGCTATATCCCCAGCCCGATTTTGACTTTTTTGGCGTTGAATTGGACTGTCCTACTTGGGATGGCTTTGAACTGCATTCCTTGTTCTCAGTCTCTTGAGTAGGTTGTCGTGGTCTTTGCATCAGAGCAGCCATGATACCTGGGTCCTGGTATTCACCACCTCCATGAATCAATCACTCTTAACCCTCTCTCCCTAATTTCACCTATCCAGAATTCATCTTGGGGAAGAAGCAGGGAGAGGCCATCTGAAAAATTAAAGTCATTAGCCGGGCATTGGTGGCTAACGACTGTCATCCTAGCTACTCAGGAACCTGAGATCTGAGGATCGCTGTTCAAAGCCAGCAGGGCAACAAAGTCCATGAGACTCTTGTCTCCAATAAACTACTCAGAAAAAGCCAGAAGTGGTGCTGTGGTTCAAAGTGGTAGAGTGCTAGCCTTGAGCAAAAGAAGCTCAGAGACAGTGCTCAGGCCCTGATTTCAAGCCCCAAGACCAACACACACACACACACACACACACACACACACACACACACAGAGAGAGAGAGAGAGAGAGAGAGAGAGAAAGGCTGAATTTTAACAGACTGATAACTTGGTTTGTTTATCTCCCACTCCAGTGAGGGTTGTAGCTGCTCTGACGGGCAACTGTGAGTGCAGGCAAATCTGGATCCTCTGGTGGATGAAGAGGTGTGAGAATGAAGAAGGCCAGCTCTCACTCTTGGTGGAATGCAATTTAACAGTGCAATTTGGCACATTAAAATGCATGTCCTGGCTCTGGCTAGACCACTGTCCAGTGGAATAGTTCACAGAAGTCCACATGTGTACCAAGAGGTGAGTACAGAATTTCAATAAAGCACTCAGAGGAAAGATCTGGAGAGGGTCCAATGTCCAAAGTGGGTGAATGGTTAAACCAGTTTGCCCACACTAATAAATAGTATGCACAAAGGGGCTAAAAAGGAGCTCTTCCTTTCTGTATCAACTTGGAAAGACATTATTGATTTTAAAACATTGCAGGTTGGTATGGTGGTGCATGCCTCTAATCCCAGATACTCAGGAGTCAGATCAGGAAGCTTGTGAATTCAAGACCAACCTGGGCAGTGGGAGTGGTGAAGCCCTATCTTAAAAACTAAAATAATCCCAGTGCTAGTGGCTCCTGACTGTAAACTAGCTACTCAGAAGGATGAGTCCAGGAGACACTTATCTCCAGTTAACCACCTAAAAACTGGAAGTGGCTCTGTGACTCAAAGGAGTAAAGCACTAGTGTTGAGTAAAAGAAGCCCAGGGACAGTGCCCAGGCCCTGAGTTCAAGGCCCATGACTGATAAAAATAAAAACAAAAGAGCTAGGGCTTAGCTCAAATGGAAGAACACTTGTTTAGCCTGAATAAGGCACTGGATTCAATATCCAGCATTAAAAAGAAATTGCAGGGCATATGTTCATGTTTTAAAAGCATTTTCTAATCACCTGAGCACACCCATCTTGCAAGATGAAGTTGTACAAATGTTCCTCTCTGCTCTACTGCAGAGCAGCATGGTAAGTGAGGTCTATGTCCTCACCACTTCATCTGCCCAAATCAGGACCACCCCCCCCAGGAGGCACTGAGAGGGGAAACTCCACTACCATGCATTCAAAAATCTCCAGGGAGCCTTATAGCTGTGGCCTCAGCCCTGTCCCCTGCCTGTCCCATAGAAGCAAGCATATCTAATTGGCATGCTATCCTAGGCCACAGCACAGTCACAAACAGAAGAATGAGCCTAGGACAGAAACTATCATCCCTAAACCTCAAAAACAAGAGCTTGCCTGTTCATCTACCTGGATGAGTGCTTTGCTGGATGCAGGAAATTCAGCCCTAATGCATGGGAATGGAGAGCGTTCTGGCTATTTCTTTCACACTTGCAGGACCCAGTCCCTACCCTTGTAAAATCAGGCACATAGTTCCTCAGACCATGTTCCCTCCAGCAGCATGTTGAATAAGTTCACTTTTGATGGCAAGCACTGTCTTAAGGAGGGTCAAATCTTCTTTCAATTAGCTAGCTATGCAAATAAAAAGAGTGAGGACAATCTTATAAAAACCCACTTCACATGTAGTAATAGTGCAAATGACTCCAAAGTTTCTGCCTACTTCTAAGGAAGTTGCAGATTGCTGTATGTGAAATCCTGGAAGAAAAGAGCCCAGAACTTGAACAATCATTGTGTCTGGACCTGTCATCCTCTGTCCTCTAGAAACTGTACAGCGACACACAAACCACATGCACACACACACACACACACACACACACACACACACACTGCATGTGCATACCCACGCATGCACCTATCTATACATATATAAATACATATATATTAATGTATCTGTGTATAGAATGCAAAACAATAAAACCTTGCTATGTAGAATGATGAGGCTGAACCCCTACAAGACAAGGGCGCATGCCCTCCCTCCTTCCTGCTGGCTGGCGGCTGTGCTTTGTCTCTCATTCAAGTCTGGAGGGGACAATGTCCCCTGGGTACACTCATCTGGCATGGGCAAGGAAGGACGAAATCCTAAACGGGGCAGATTGTAGATGGATTTCAAGGAAAACCACAAAACCCTACAATATGTTACCCTCCGCCTGAGTCTACTTTAGAAGCTTCTAAAGCGATGGATTAAAGCCAGGCCAAGGCAGGGATTCCTGGTGCTCCATGATACTATTAGGGTCAGAACAGGCTTTGGGGGTGAGGTGGGCAGAGGGAAGACAAGTTCTGGCAGGGTAGACCCCAAGGTTTATCAGTCTCCGACGGACAGGAGGACAGACCTGGTAGGACATGGGGCCAGGAACAACCACCACCGCCGCCCCCCACCCCCAACTTCGCAGAGTCTCAGAAGCACCCTGACCCCTGGGAGTCACATGTCCCTCTCCCTCCCTCCTGTCCTGTGTTTGGAAGGTGCCCTCCAAGGGTGTGGGGGACTGCCAGGCCCCAGCACCCTTGGGTCCCTGTGGGCAGTGGGGTGGGCCTTGGAGGGGGTTCACGGGGGTCATGGGCAGGCGGCAAGGTTGAAACTCAAGACTGCAGCCATGTTTATCCTTAACTTCCAGCTTATATGCAGTTTGAAAACCAGGAAACAGCATAGACTTAAAATTCCAGAACACAAAAAGGCTTGGAGGTAGCAATACACGACAATAAGCTAAGACAGGATGAGGTTGGTTAACATAAGAATGGACTCCAGAGCAATATCTGATGGTAGCTAAGACAGGATGAGGTTGGTTAGCATAAGAATGGACTCATGGCAGACATAGTAAAGCATTTTCGATTTTCCATTAAGCCATGTCATTGCACATCCTTGAAAACACAGCCAGAGGTCAGGAAGAATTTAGCTGCTAGCTGGGCTCCCAACACCTAAAGGCCATTTGGGAGCTTTTCAGGATCTTTGTGAAGGGACATTTTGTTGTCCTGTGTGGGTGTGCGTGTGTGTGCTTGTGTGTGTGCATGTGTGTGTGCATGTGTGTGCATGCCAGTACTGGGGCTTACAACCAGAACTTGGGGCTCTAGGTTTTCTTGCTCCTAGCTAGCCTGTACCCACTTGAGTCATTCCTTCAGTCTGGCATCTTGGTGGTTAATTGGAGATAAAGTTTCAGAGGCTTTTCTGCTTGGGCTGGCTTTGATTCTGGGTCATCCAGACCTCAGTTTCCTGTATGGCTAGAATTACAGGCATGAGCCACCTCCATCACCACACACACACACAAAGAGATGCCCATTGTGTCGCTTTATGACTATAATTCTTCTACTCGGGAGCTGAGATCCATGGATTGTGATTTGAAGCCAGCTGGGGCCAAAATGTCTAATTAATCACCAAGAAGCCAGAAGTGGAGGTTGGCTCCCATGGCAATGTGATGGCCTTGAGCTAACGAGCTGAGATCAAGTCCCAGTATGAATACCAAACAACCACCCCAAATCATAAGAGTGCAGAGGGAAACCAGGTGACAGTGGAGACAGAACGTTGGCCAACAGGCCTCAGCACCACATAATATAAAAAAAGCCAGAAGGGACACTGTGGCTCAAGTGGTAGAGTGCTAGCCTTGAGCAAAAATAAGCCAGGGGAAGGGTTTAGGCCCTGAATTTAAGCTGCAGGACTGGCAAAAAAAATTTTTTTAAGAAAAGTGAAGGGGGAAAAACACTACCAACTATTCACATCTAATAGATGAGTTTTAAGGAAATGCTCACACTTGTTAAGCCAAGGAACAACAAGATTAAACTCCAGGTCATTTGAAACAATAGCAAAACTAGGATCCTAGTTGTCAACTACTTATTTGTATATAAACCCTGGGCATACCTATGTTTCCTGTACCTTTCATGCAGAGGAATTGGGAAAGTACAGATTATCTATGTCCTACAAAAGACTTTTGGAATATGAAAAAGGACCACTTGTGCATGAATGCTGCTTCGTGAAGCCAAACATAATAAGAACTACAAGGAAGGCCAGGTGACTTAATTATTCCACCCTGGAGGCTAGCTCACCGAGAAGCTAAGAATTTAGACTTCAGTCCAGTGGAATTCCCAATGCCCTTCACAGTACCCCCCTCCCCCAATCACATATTAATAGCCAGTGATTCTTAGCAATTCCTTTCAAGCCCAGTTTTCTATATAACCTGATACATTCTTTCAAAGAAGCATGCTCCCCCTTCTTTTCCCCCTGCCCGAGATCTTCCCCCATGGGCTCTGGAGACACAACGTGCTCAGGGACCTGGCTCCAAACCTCTGACTCGGGGCTCAGCATAGCCAAGGTCTCCCAGCGCTCGGCCAGCTCCTTGGCCACACTACCCACCTGCTGGTGCTTGCTCAAATCCCCCAGCGTCCCCCTGACACCCGTGGCCACCAGGATTTCCGGCGTTATGGGCAAGCGGGAGAGCAGCCTCAAGGATTGTCAGAGCAAGTCCATGTCCGTGCTGGAGCAAAGGAGCTCCTGGAGCGGCCGCATGGCACCACACGCCCACTCAGCCGCTCCTATCCCAATGCCAATGCCGTCCCTTTCCGCAGAGAGGCACGGGCCACTCCCCTGTCTTCTTGGATGCCGTGGGTCACTCGCCCTGCTCGGGGCACTCGTCCTGTGTTTGGTCGGTTGGTCACTGTGAGGCACGTCTCTGAGCTTCCTCCTTGCCCTGCTGGCATTGCCTTCCAAAGCGACCAAGGTGGCCAGCTTCCCACCTTATATAGGCCTCTGCCTGACCCACCCTTCTGACAGCTCTGCCTCTAAGCCCCTCCCCAGAGCACACACACTTGCCCCATCCTTGCCTCCTGGCAGGGGTTCTTGTAACAAGGCTGGCCTTCTACAGGTCCCCTCCCCCCAACTCCTAAGGCTCCTTGCTGGCTCTGCCCTTCTTGTCCCTACCTCCTGAGTCCAGTTAGCTGTCACCCTTACCTTCACTTGGGGCTCTGGTCCAGGTTGCAACTGGCCCCCTCCACCAACCCTCCCTTTGTCTCAACCCCGGTGACCAGATCCTCCCTGTCTGGCCCTTCATTTCTGCCTCTCAAGATAAGCCTAGGCACACTTTTGTATTCACTTCCCAACTTCAGTGCTGTCGGAGTGTATACATGTATATATACACTCATACTCACAGATATATAAATATACATATATATCTATACACACACATTACATGTCCTCATATTTGTGCTAGCATATGCATTTTTCCAGTCTTTCCTGCCTTTCTCTTGGTTCATTTAGGGGTTGTGGGCCTGCAGGCTTGCTGGGGAACTGATTTGTTTGCTCGCTGGTTATCACATACAGAGTTTTACTGGGAAGACTGGTCTGGCCTTGAGCTTTGGAACCTGCTGCCTTTGCCTCCTGTAGGCTGGGCTCACAGGTGTGGACCATCAAACACTGATCTCCCACCCCCAGCTGTTAGGGTGTTCTGATGCAGGCTTGTTGCTTGGGGGATGGTAGTAAACAGGCTGGGTAGACAGGAGGTAGTTCTGCAATGTCCTTCATCCTGTCACATGTGGGCACTTTCTGAGTTGAATAATTATTTAGGGAATCTGGGATCACTTATGACACTACCCAACTGAACAAAAGCATTAAGCATGTGAATAAGATAAATTATTAACAAATTTTACTTGTCAGTGTACATTGTAAATTGAAAGAGGGGGAAAATTAAACTTACGTATTGATTGATGGATGGATTGAAATGTTGTGAACGGATCTGAGGGTATTGCTGGGACGGTGGGGTTTGAGGGGGGGAGGGCACTGTTCAACCACTGAGCTATATGGCTAGCCTGAAGTAAACATTGTAAAGGGGGAGGGGCAGAATGAAAAACAGAAATTGTCTAATTAGCAGTTGACACCATGCTGGTTGCTGTGGGCTACTTGAAGTACATCCCTAATAACACCTATATTTTCTTGAAAGAAAAGAGTTACTTTGAATGACACTAGAGAAAAAACTGAGAAAAGACTGTGAGATCACAGTAAGAGACCAGGAAATAATGATAGCAGAGAGTCTACTTAAAAAGTGTACGGAATAGGGAGCCCCGGTGGGCACTGGAGCGACAATTCATGCTAACAAGGATAACCATATTCCAGATCGTTCTGTATTCTACTTCTTTGCCTCACCAAAGTTACCTAAGTAGCAGGCAATTAACCATTGAATGAAACTTCCATGACATGGAGAAAAATAAACTTTTAAAACATAAAATGATTACTCTGATACCTTGTCACAGCATAGAAACCTGCTTAGAATAATCCAAAGTAGTTGGCCCCTGGTGGCTGAGACTTGTAATCCAAGTTATTCAGGGGGCTGAGATTTAAGCATGGTAGTTCACAGCCAGCTCAGGCAGAAAATGATTTGAGACCTTTATGTCCAATTAACCAACAGAAAAAGCACAAGTGATGCCATATCTTAAGTTGTAAATCACTAGATTCATGCTGAAGTGGTCACGGACTTCCCAGCCTCAGAGTCCAAGCTCCATGACAGACAAAAATATGTAATTCATATTTAATGATATCATTCTCAACAAACATCGATAAACACAGGATAACGACTTTTTAATTTCTTTTGTTGTTGTTGTTGTTAATCGGAGAAGGATCCTTGCCTAAGACTTGCCACAAATCAAGATCCTCAAAACCTCAACCTCCTGAGCAGTTAGGAATATAGGCATGAATGTTGGAGCTTATGATTTCTTACTAATTTACATTAGTTATCCAAGGGAGAGTTTCTTGTGGTATTTTCAGACTGCAAGCCATATGTTCTTATCATACTCGTATGTCTTATCATTCTCTAGTACTTGCCTGCCTCCTGACTATATACATCTTCATTCACTGTTTCCATTTGCCCACCTCCTCCCGCTAATATTTTTCATATAGAGCCTGTTTAGCTTTCCTGTAATGCTTTGAGTATATTAATTGTACCAAGGGGTTCATCGTGGCACTTAATGACACACATTACATTTTAATCAGAATAACTCTACTGCTTAATCTTTCCTAAATCTTCAAGTTTTTATTTGGCTTTGTGTTGTGCTAGTACTGGAGCTTGCATTCAGGGCCTCGTGGGCTTTCTTCTTTTTGTTTTTTCTCAAGGATGGTGTGCTGCCACTTAAATCTCAGCTTCACTTTGGCTTTCTGCTGGTTAATCAGCAGACTTTACTGCTGGAACTGATTTCACACCACTCTCAGATTTCCCACCTCCAAGTAGCTAGGATTATAGGTAAGGTGATTGGTGTGTGGTGTGTGTGTGTGTGTGTGTGTGTGTGTGTGTGTGTGTGTGTGTGTCTAGTCCTGGAGCTTGAACTCAGGGCATGATACTGTCCCTGAATTCTCAAAGCTACCATTCTACAACTTGAACCACAGTTTCTAGCCCTTGGTGGCCAAGTGGACAGGCTTTCTTGCTTCGTGTAAAAACATGATCTTGGGTACTCAGGAGGCTACAATCAGAGAATCACAGTTCAAAGCCAGCTTGGGCAGGAAAGTCTGTGAGAGTCTTATGTCCAATTAATCACCAGAAAACAGGAGGTGGCATTTCTGCTCAAGTGGTAGAGTTCTAGCCAAGAGCTGAAGGGCTCAGGGACAGCGCCCAGGAGCAGAGTTCCTGCCCCACAGGATAGGGGCCAGTGTCTGATGGCCCATGCCTCTGATCCTCAGGAGGCTGAAATCTGATGGTGGTTTGAAGCTGTAAGGGATTTTCAAGTAAAGAACCAATGACGCGTAAGTCCACATGGTATTTGGGCAGAAGAGAGAATTTTATTCAGCCTGATGCTAAATCCAAGGCCTGTGTGGCAAGCTCAAATAATTTTTTAAATGTATATTTGTTTTCAAGGTGATGTGCAGAGGAGTTATATTTACATACATGAGGAAGTGTGAACTCTGTCTGGGCCTTGCCTTTAAGAAGATTTTGCTCAAGTTTAGGATTCTACCACTTGAGGCAAATCTCCTCTTGTGCTATTTGGTAGCTAATTGAATTATGGTCGCCCAGATTTTTCTACTGAGTTGACCTTGCTGTAATCTGTGATCTAAGGCTGACAGCTGCCTGAGTTGACAGAATAATATGCATGTGCCATGAATGCCCAGCCCTATTAAATTATTCTGTTCCTTTCCTATACAAGGATCCATCCATACAATTTCTTAAGTTTGAAATATTTAAAGGTACAATAGTTGGTTGTTAACAAGTATGTAGGGTATAAATTTGTGCATGCATACCCGTGCATGTGTGTGTGTGTGTATGTATGTATGTGTGTACCAGAAGTAAGTCTTGAACTCATAGCCTAAGCTGTGTATCTGAGGTTTGTTGCTTATGGCTTACCCTAGTGATTGATGCACAGTTCCACTTCCTACCTAATTGATGGTAAATTGGTGATGCATCTCACATGCTTTCCTGCGATGACTGGGTGGAAAATATGCTATTTAGGCCTCAGCCAGGTAAGTAGCTTGTGTTACAGGACTCAGCTGCTAGCATGCAACTAGGTACAGAATTTAAGGGCGAATATTGCTCTCTAATATATTCTGAAAATCATCACAAAGATATCCAACACACCTCTGTAGTTCCCATGGCCCATTGTACCATCTCTTCAGGCAAAGATAGTTGATGGTCTTGTAGAGGATATGGAGAAAACTTTCCTAATTTCACTTTAAGTCCAAGAACTTCTGGAAAATTCCAAATGTTCACAATCTCGTATTCTGCTTCCAATTTCCTTTGGTCATGCAAAATCACTTCATCTCCAGCAGGATTGTAAAATTGGATATTCTTCAGAAAAGGATGGAGCTAAAAGAGATACATTAGATTAGGGTGAAGTATATAACAGAGTTAAGATTGAAGACCTGAAGTAATGAAAGCCCAAGATTGCCCTCAATTTCTGGTTCAGAATTCAAGAGAATCAGAGGCATGTCATGAAGTATCCCATGAGAAAATCAAAGGAAGAATAAAAATAATCTTTCTGAATCCTTATACTTCAGCAAGGAAATAGACTAAGATAATTAGCCCTTGAATGGGAGAAGGTCTTTAGTAACTGTATAAGACAACAGCCTGATTCTTAATATCTACTCAGAGGTCAAACATTAAACTCAACACAAAACAAATTCTCAAAGAAACATCAGCCAAATTAATAAATATGCTCAAATCTAAAAGAGATTTCTCTGAGGAAGAAATAAGAAAGGCCAATTGATATACATGGATATACTGGACAACACTGGCCACAAAAGAAATGCAAAGCAAAAGAACATTGTCGGGCTGGGGATATGGCCTAGTGGCAAGACTGCTTGCCTCGTATACATGAAGCCCTAGGTTCGGTTCCCCAGCACCACATATACAGAAAATGGCCAGAAGTGGTGCTGTGGCTCAAATGGCAGAGTGCTAGCCTTGAGCAAGAAGAAGCCAGGGACAGTGCTCAGGCCCTGAGTCTAAGCCCCAGGACTGGCCAAAAAAAAAAAAAAAGAAGAACATTGCCATTCTACCTCACCCCAGTTACTCTGCCCATTATGCAGAAAACTAACAATTACAGATGCTGTCATGGATATGGACAAAAAGTAACACTACCTCAATGTTTGTAGGAATGTAAACTTGTTCAGTCACTCTTGAAAGTTTATGAAGACTCCTCAAAGGTAAACATAGAACTTCCCTATGACCAAGGAATTCCCATCCTGGGCATTCATCCAATAGAACACAAATGAGGCCACAAGTAAAAGTGCCACCCAATCACATACATTGTAGCATTTACTATAGCTATGATGTGGAACCAACCCAGATGCCTTTCAGAAGATGAGTGGATCAACAATGTGTAGTTTATATACAACATGGCATTATGAGTCTGTCTGAAAGAATGATCTTGCTACCTACATAAGGAAATGGAAATATTGGCAAATGTAATAGTAAGCTAAGTAAGCCAGACACAAAGAAACATAGGTTGTATGGTTTCTTTCACTGCTGTAACTGAAATATGCCATATATATATATATATATATATATATATATATATATATATATATACACACTGATTGGTAAAAGACAAAACTTACACTTATGCCAAATTATACAGGAGTCTACAGATTCACATAGTGAGTCCAAAGGAGAATATTCTCAAGAGAAGATCATAAAGGCTCAATAGCTATATGCATATTTATTGAATTTATCACATTTATTGAAATAAACTCCCAAGAAATGGAACAAGAGATTTTTGTATTTTGCTTTTTCATTTTGTTTCTTTGGTTTCTCTTTTGTCACTGGTTGTGATTTCTTTCTTGTATGTAAATTTATCTGTTTTGTTGAGGTTAAGGGAGAGCACAGAAATGGTGGGACAAATGATGAAAGAATGCAGTAGTGACTCATACTAGACACTAGGTTGAAACTCAAATATACAACTTGTTAGGGAGGGGTTCAGCAGGGAAAAACTGAGAGAAATGAGGGAAGATTTGGCACCATTGAAAAAGAAATGTACCCATTATCTGACTTATGTAACTGCAATCCCTCAGTACATTATGTTTAAAATGACAATTTAAGATTGCCTCACCCCAGCTGGGAAAAGCCCACAGCAACGCAGGACACACACTCAATCCAGAACCAGTAAGTTCCCCATTGCCCTCCCCCCAAATGGGAGATCACCTCTGGCAGAGACCCAAAACCTGACATAGAGCTCATCACAAGGGAACAAAGAAACTACTTCCCCTTTACCCCTAGAGAGAGAGAAGCTGCTACCTGGATAAGGTGCAGATGCCATGTAGCTCCCTCTCCCGTGGGACCTATGGCCCCACTAATAAACCTACTTCTGAACCATCTTCTCCTGTGTGTAATTATCTCTACTTGGTCCCCTGGGATGGCTGGGACATATCCTTTCACCTATTACATAAGACAAGAAAAACAGGAAGAGAGAGAATAAGGAGAAAGGGGAGTTTGAGATAGTGAGATCTCTTCTAGGCTTGCTGGGGTCAGTGTAACTGAGATATAGTCAGACCATGATGTCCATGACCCAGCCGAAAATAGTGGCTTGGAGGTTGGGTGAGGCTAGAAGGGGAGACTTGGAAGTGGTAGAATCTACCACTTCTAGAAGGTTTCAGGAATGGGAGATTTCCAGCCCCAGTAAAACAACAATTGGCCTCCAGTGTGACGATGTCCACACCTACCCTCAAACAGTGTGATCCTAGACAAACCACTTCCCTTTCTGATTTTGAGTCTGTAATCACAGAGTGATGGACCAGATCTCAAACATTCAGTTGCCAATGGCTGACGGGTCATTTGCTCTGGATGACCAAGAAGAATGCCTGTTGCTGAGCAGTATGCCGCAGGACAACCAGTCCCCAACTTTCCAATAGGAAAGACAGACACATAAATAAATATGCCCTCTCTGTATTGAGCGATTAACAGATACCATAAAAGCAAAGAGTGCAATGCAGCAGGAGGGAGTCATGAGAGGAAGTGCTGGGCTAGGGGAATTCCAGCAAGCCCTCAGAGATGAAATTTGATCTTGGGCTTGAAGAAGAGAAACTTCCCCAGCAGAGGCAAGGCCAAGCACAAAGGTCTGAGAAAGTGATTTAATTTAGAATACCAGGGAAATGGTATTGACCCCAGAGCTCTAGGAAACCTTAAAGGAGGCCAGGAGAATTAAGTAGGTTAAGCCTTTCTCAGCTTGCTAATGAGTGGCCACAGGCTAAAGCTTATAAACAGGATGTTAACATGGTTCTTGAATACAGAGGCAACACAGTTAGAAAGCTGTTTTGAAAAGCTGTGTAAGAAGGAAAGGCGCTTCACACATCTGAGGTCCTAATTTTTCTTTCTGATCTTTAAGTCCTCATTCTTTTGGTCTTGTTTATAAATAGTGACATAAAAATGTTAAGCATGGCTGATGATTCACAGCCTTACTCAGACACAAGAGTTTAGGTGTATCTTATTCTTGGAGTAACCTTTTCCAATCACTATGACATCAATTTCAAGATCCTACAGCTTCAGAGACAGAGAAAGTCTCAGGCCCTGCTGGGAAATTGTTGGGATATGATATAACAGTCACAGAGGCAAGATGCTGCCTTTCAATCAATCACACTCATCACTGTGTAGTTATTAGGCAAGTGTTTACCACTTGAACAACAGCCCTTAGCACTTTCGCATCATGAGTGTGTCTTTCAAGTAAGATCTCACACTTTTGCCTAAGCAGCCACAGACCTCTATCTTCCACCCCCTACCCCCACCCCCAGCACAGACTAGTTCAATCCTAAAGCGGTTCTTTCCCTGTGTTCTCTACACTTGATACACTGTGATACAATGATCTTTGATTCTAAGAGCAGAAGGCCTGGCATCACTTGACTCTTTAGGAAATCCAATATCCCAGTCCATGTTGTAAAACCCTGGAGGTTCTTTTTCTCTTGCTGCTCAGGAAGAGCTAATTTCCTTCCTCAGATCCTCCACACCTGGAGTTTTCTTGGTGTCCACTGGACTTTCAAACTTTCTTGCTGCTTTGTTTTTCCCTTCAAATCACTATTTACTTCCTGCTGTTGTTTGAACTTTAGTGAAGAAGAAAAAATGCAAAGGTTAAAAGGCAGAGGACTGGCTGCAAGAGAGGCAGATGTTTCTTTCAGGTTTTTTTTTTGCCAGTCCTGGGGCTTGGACTCAGGGCCTGAGCACTGTCCCTGGCTTCTTTTTGCTCAAGGCTAGCACTCTGCCACTTGATCCACAGCGCCACTTCTGGCCGTTTCTGTATATGTGGTGCTGGGGAATTAGGCCTGAGAGGCAGATGTTATACTAAACATTTCAACTTCAGCTTCTGAGCCTCCAGCACCCAGACCACTCTGCCCTGTTGTTCCCCAAGAGACTTTGAAGTACTCCTCCCTCCACACCAATATTCTATCCTGCTGGCTCTACTTTTCCTTTGTGAACTTCAGAGTCCTGAAAAACAAATTGGCAATCCCAGAGTCCTGAAAAACAAACTGTCAATCACCTTCAGTAAACTTACAAGTTCATTAGCAGGTTCTTAGTGGTGAATGCGTTATTAAATGCTCACCAGAAATAGGCCCAGCAACCACCTAAAAGCCTTACCTGACTAGCTTGCAGGACTTAAACTCCAGATATCTCACAAATTTCCAAATACAAACATTGCCTTGAAATTTTAACTTACAGGCAGTTGGTAGAGCCTCTAAATGTATTTCTGTAAATGTCCTTAAACAGTAATTAAATATTAATGTGCTCAAGACAGGTGAGGGTCATGGTTCAGAGCCATTGTTGTCAGTAGTCTTCAATTAACCACCAAAAAGCCTGAAATAGCCATGTGGCTCAAGTGGTAGAGTGCCAGCCTTGAAAGAAATATTTAAGGGAGAGTGTAAGACCGCGAGTCACAAACAAAAGAATAAGTAAAATGTAAAAAAAAAATGCTCATTTTCTCACACAATCTTGGTCAGTGATTAGGAAAATATATAGCTAACAATATGCTACCATTTACACGGTGGGAAGACAACCCAGGCAGAAAAACTATGAGAGTCTTCAGTCCAATGAGCCAGCAAAAAGCCAAATGTGTTGCTATGGCTCAAGTGGCAGAGCACTAGCTTTGAGTGAAAAAGTCCAGCAAGTGTTCTAGGCCCTGAGTTCAAGCCTCACTACTGGCACAAAGACACATAAATATAATAAGCCTGTGGACTCCCAAATTCTTTTTTTTTTTTTTTTTTTTGGCCAGTCCTGGGCCTTGGACTCAGGGCCTGAGCACTGTCCCTGGCTTCTTTTTGCTCAAGGCTAGCACTCTGCCACTTGAGCCACAGCGCCACTTCTGGCCGTTTTCTATATATGTGGTGCTGGGGAATCGAACCCAGGGCCTCATGTATACGATGCAGGCACTCTTGCCACTAGACCATATCCCCAGCCCCTCTGGGCTCCCAAATTCTAAGGCAAGTTTTATCACAGACCTAACATTTCTTAAAATTTAAGCTTAAAATGTTTTCCTTTATGTTCAATAATATATGTATCAGCATTGTAAAATGTACATATATGAACATCATATAAATTAAATTATATATGAACATCATGTAAATTATGTGTATGCACATCATATAAAGAATGTACATATATAATTCATGGCAATGACACATGCATATATTTGAGAGACATTTTCAAAGACCTTGTTATAATTACACTTAAGCACGAGTCTAATTCTTAAAACTCCTTGCTATCTTACAGTTCTGTGATGTAATTACAGGAGCTTAATTTACCTCAGTAGCAGTTTCCTCCAAAATATTAGGACAGGAAGGCCTCCTAAGCATGATGGAAAAATCTATTTAAACTGTCAACTCAATATTTTCATCTTTCCTTATATAAAAGGATTAATTTTATTCAGCCTATGTGACTGAATCACCCCAGTAATTTTGAGAGACTAATCTCTTTTGCTGCCAGGATAAAAGAAAAGCTTTCTCTAATATGAAGCTTTGTAGATAGGTTGTAAAATGTACTTTTCTGTCTCAATAAAGAAAATGATAAATTAATTTGTCCAGAAGTAAAGGCTTCTCTTTACATTGAAGAAATCATGTGCTCATTCATTATTTCTTCTATTGTCAAGTAGCATGGGAATAGTTACAAAATCCAATAATTCAGAGATGGCTATTTTCAACATTTTTGAAAGAATATCACCCTATCTCAGCTCAGTCTGCAATACCAATTTGAACTTGGGTCTTTCCATATGGTTTTTGAATTATACCAAAGAACATATTTAAGGTGTTTTCTTAAAAGCAAACAGAGAAAGCATAAATGAAGTCATCGGGGAATAAGGGAATAAGGAGCAGCGTCACACTCTGGGGAGTGGTGGGGATGAGCCTGGGCCCACAGGTGAATTACTGGAGCAGTAGATTCTTTGTAACTGTAACAGTGGGATAAGGACAATTGTCAGAGATACTCTGTCTGGAGGGACCCAGGGCAGAGGTTGTGGTAGATGCTGCAAATGATGAAATAATATCTCCCCACATATAAACCAATAACAATGTCTTGTCATTTATTCCTCTGCTTTCTCTCTCTGCCTTGCCTCTCACATATCTATGTGAAGAGAACAGGTGAAGCCTGCTGAGGTATCGTATGTGGTGGGCAAATGGAGTCACCACATTGCGCACTAGCTCGTTAAAAGGTTTCCTGTTGGTTAATTGAAATCGTGCAGCATGTGAGCAGCGTGTTTCAGAGGGGCTGCCACCTGACCCCAGCCTCTTGAACCACCATCTAGTCTTTGCCTCTGAGGCTCACCTTCCAAATACTGCACAGAGAAGGGTATCGTGAAGCACTCGACGTCCTATATCTGACATAGTTCACTCGTCGCTTATTTTCATATAAGTTTAGTGCTGACATTATAAATTATTTGCAATACTTTCGTAACCAAATGCATATAAGTATTATGAACCATACATATTTGATACTAAATCAGAATATGTGTGCTATAACAATTGTTATATAAATTCTACCACATTTGTGAATTTCCAGCATGCTTAAAATTGTCTTCCAAATTAAAGTCTTTTTAAGTCACTCAGCTACTCTGTCAAAATATAAACTCTGAATCACTATTAATGAGGACTGGTCTAAGATTTCATATTTTTAATAACCTACTTACTGGTAATGCTAATAAAACAGTTTATGTGACTTAAGCAAAGGAAACCACAGACCTAGTGAAGAGATGGTGCCAAGAATGGGGAAAATATTTGCAAAATAATCTGACAAAAGACTGATATCCTGAATAGGTAAGAATCTCAAAACAAACAAACAGGGCTGGGGATATAGCCTAGTGGCAAGAGTGCCTGCCTCGGATACACGAGGCCCTAGGTTCGATTCCCCAGCACCACATATACAGAAAACGGCCAGAAGTGGTGCTGTGGCTCAAGTGGCAGAGTGCTAGCCTTGAGTGGGAAGAAGCCAGGGACAGTGCTCAGGCCCTGAGTCCAAGGCCCAGGACTGGCCAAAAAAAAAAAAAAAAAAAAAAACCAAAAAAACAAACAAACAAAAAACCCAATACTGGCATCATAAAAAATAAAAACACCAAATACTCAAGTGAAAAAAAATGAGCAAATAATTTGAATATTTTAAAAGATATATACATGGTTACTAAACAGACCAAGATCTGAGGATTTCAGTTCATGCAATGACATGACAATCCATGAGCCTCTTATCTCCAACTAACCATGAAAACGGCCCACATCTCTTAGCTGTGGCTTCAGTGGTCATGCCAGGCTTGAACAAGAAAGCTCAGGGACAGGCCCCAGGTGGATGAAGAGGAGGAGAAGGAGGAGGAGGAGGAGGAGGAGGAGGAGGAGGAGGAGGAGGAGGAGGAGGAGGAGGAGGAGGAGGAGGAGGAGGAGGAGGAGGAGGAGGAGGAGGAGGAGGAGGAGGAGGAGGAGGAGGAGGAGGAGGAGGAGGAGGAGGAGGAGGAATACATAAATAAATATATAAAAAGAATTTAGTAGCATTAATATTAGAAGAGAGGCAAATCCATCAACACCAATATCACCTCACCACAGTTTGAATGATTATTAGCAAAAGGACAAAAACCTCCCCCAAAGAGTTGGTAAAGAAGTGAAGAAAACAGAACTATTATTCCTTTATTTCCTTTAGGAAACTGAACTAGTACTTTAAAGAGACTTTATACTTGAATGTTTATTATAACACTGTTCAAAGAAGGCAATTATAGGATCTAGTGAAATGTCTGTCCATACACTAAGGAAGTGTGATGTGCATGTATATATACATGTGTATATGTAAGATGGGTGAATGGACTAGAATATGATACATATATGTGTGAATGTGCATATATGTAGTCATATATACATTTGTGTGTACACATACGAATGTGTACAATGGAACACTTTTATATTCAGCCCTAAGGAAGGACATCCTGTCACTTACCAAATGATGGTGTGACTGGAGTACCTGGTTAACTGAAATAATTCAGCCAAAGAAGGACAAAAGCTATATGTCTTCTGCCATGGAGAGCGCTCTGCCAAGGTAGAGCGCTGAGGGCTAGAATCCTGAGGGTTTGGGAGGAGAGAAGATGGGTAGTTGTTGGTTTTTGGATCTGAACTCAGGCCCTGGGTGCTGTCCCTGAGCCTCTGTGTGTTCAAGGCTAGCAATCTACCACTTGAGCCACAGGGCCACTTCTGATTTGTGAGTGGTTAATTAAAGATAAGATTCTCATGGGGACCTCTCTGTCCCCCAAAGGCTGGCTTTGAACTGCAATTCTCAGATTTCAGCTTCCTGAGTTGCTAGGA
The DNA here is from genome assembly GCF_023159225.1 of Perognathus longimembris pacificus. NCBI lineage: Eukaryota > Metazoa > Chordata > Mammalia > Rodentia > Heteromyidae > Perognathus > Perognathus longimembris. Next base: position 1,081,500 of record NC_063185.1, read on the forward strand.
TTACAGGTGTGAGTCACTGTCCCCCAACTCATGATAATCAAATTTTAAAAGGTAAATATTCATAAGCCCAAAAATGTATGACATTAATGCACCATTATTTGATGTAAGAGCAAAATGTAAGACTTTCCATGTTATTGAAGTGTTTTGATAATCAGGTACCTATTGTAGAGGGCATTTATAATTCCTGAGTGATTATTACCTATGAATAAAATATGCTAAATAAATGGAAATATGTCTCTGCGTTTATTACTAAACATCCACCACTGATATTAACACACACTTTTCAGTAGGGAAGAACAGCACTGTGAATTTGATATCAGAATGTGGGTATTTAAGGATGATGAAAAGATCACAAGTATAGTTCACGCTCTTGAAAAGATTGTTCTAATGTTATACTACATCTCCACTTACAAATCAGAAACAAGTATCGCTCTCTTTTTCTTCTTTCTTTTCTTTTCTTTCCCTTCTTTTGCTTCTTTTCTTCCCTCGCCACCGCCCCCCTTTCTTGGAGCAGGTTCTGGGGTTTAAACTCAGAGCCTGGGTGCTATCCCTTAATGTTTCTGTTCAAGGCTAGCACTTCTGGATTTGTTTTTAATTGAAGCTAAGAGTCTCCTGGACTTTTCCACCCAGAATGGCTTAGAATCACAACCTTCAGATCTCCCCTGGCTGAGTAGCTGGGATTAGAGGCATGAGCCAACTCAGGCTCTCGGGCACCATGCTTCTTTAAACAGCACACAAAGCATACGATTGTATAATAATGCATGACCTGGCAGTGGTGGCTTTTTTTCCTCCTAGGTTTAGGTCTTCTGGCATCCACTATTTATCTATCTATTTATTGGTTTTACTTTCCTCTAATGAAGTGGCAATGACCACTGGACCAAAGCATTTCAGGGTATTTATCTTCTCGTGAAAATATTCTAACCAAAGTTTAAATGAACTAAATAGTGGCTCTTTAATATTTTAGTCGTGGGAAGTTGTGCCTTATTGTCACTTATTACTTACTTAAGTAAGTTGGTTCTCCTCGCAAAGCACATTCATTAAAACACATTACAAGATTCTGTACATCGGATTTAGGTAACATTTTCTTCTTTAAACTTGACTGGTTCCATCAGTATTATTCTTACATTTCTATTTGTCATTGGGAATTTTAATCTGTAAGTAGATCCCTCCTTCGCAATAAGGTGATAGCCTCTTTATACTTAGATGCACTCCAAATGACAATTAAATTAGGAGCTCATGCTGGGAAATTGGGTGGAACTCCTGTATGATGTGGGAGGTGACGCCATGCCCTTGTTGAGAATATGCCAGAGGTGGCCCTTGGTGTTACCATCCTTGCTTCGCTCTGCAGCTTGGCATGCAAATCGGGTTTTGCTAATGAAAAACTGTGCGTGATGGTCACAGAACCTGAGCTTTTAGAGAAAAAAGAGACAAAATTGGTCTTTGCTGCTATTACACCTGCTGTGTAAGGAGAATGGAAATGATGAATATGGTAACTCACTTATTCTTTCCAAAACACTACCTTAGCAACTGCGTTGGGTGGTGATTCAAAATTATGTACTAGAAAAGTTTTGGCATCATATTATAAGAAAGTATTCTGAGAACACACTATACAGGCTTTCTACTGATTGACACACATGCAATCAATGTCTCTATGTTGGCAGAGAAGGCACGTGCTACTGGAGTAACCTCAGATTCTGTCAGAATTACTGCACAGACAGTGTCTCTCACTAGTGAAGATGTATTTCAGCACCTAATATGAATTGGTGGGGCTTAAATGAATTCTGAATATAAAACTGTAAAGGATATGATACACTCTTCAATGAAATGACAACCACCATGAAAACACACCTGTGAGGTCAGTTAGGAATGATTAAGTGATGCTGTCTCCATTTAAGTGACGTGGACTGGTGTCTCGTGCCTATAAACCTAGGTATGTAGGAGGCTGAGATCTGAAAATCAAAGTTCAGAGCTGTCCTGAGCAAAAGATCTGTGAGGCTCCTCTTTCCAGCAAGCTACCCAGAAGTGTTGGAAGTGGAGCTGTGGCTCAAGTGGTAGAGCACTCACCTTGAGCAAAAGAAGCACAAGGGCAGATCTGAGTTCAAAAACACAAGACCAGAAAAAAAAAGAGACAAAAATAATGTCAGAGAGAAAGAGGAAGATGGTGGAGGTGCAGCTGGGATGGAACGGAGCTCTCGTCAAGAAACCAGCGTTGGCATAGCAGACAGGATGCTTGCGGCCATCACTCACATGCAACGTGGACTGCAGGTCCAGCAGCAGAAATGCAAATCCTTCTGGCCACAGATGGATGCAGTGTGCGGAAAATCTGGAAAGCGAAGGGAAAACATGCGTGCCACACAAGAGACACGCTCACTCCTGCCCCCAGAAGAGATGGAGGGAGGCTTCCCCCAAGCTTGGCACCAGTAGAGAAGACAAGAGCACCATCTCTGATCGTACCATCAACCCTGCCAGAGCCGCTAGCAGATAGCTCAGGCCTGACAAGCAGCTACTGCAACATCGTTTTTCACCAGGGCAAAGGAACGTGACCGTTGAGAATTAGCTCTGCCCAGGGAAGGGTGCCCCATGCAGGAGGAAAACTTCCTTTACCAGCGAGGCACAGGGAGTTGCAGCCCCATCCTTCTGCAGTGAACAAAGATAGCCCTTTCAGATAGCTGCAGCTGAAACTGCAGTTCAGCCAGCTGCAGGAAACAAAATGACAAAAAGTGTGTAAAATATCACTGGAAAAATAAAAATAAAAATATTGAATAGGCCATACAAGCTGACAGCAGCTCCAGACTTGACCAAAAGATCTTATGAGGAGCTAGCCCCTCTGGGAAAAGCCACTGTGTCTAGAAAGGTCACACCCCCACGCACACACAAGCTCACACGCAGGGGCACCAAGCTACAGACACCAGTCACCTCCTCCTGGTGTGACACAAAGCAGGTCGCCTTCCCACAAAATTAGTCTGCAAGTAGGAGCGCAAAGACCCCAAGTCTGTAAGGAAGAACCTTCTTTCTTCCTGCTCTAACAAACTGATTTGAGAAACCAACTAAGCCACAAGGAAAACTGACCTCCAGAAGGAAACCAAAGGTTCCATCAAGAGACTGGATAGCAGACACCAGAGAGACACAAACTCCCCCAAGTAAAGTGAAGAAAATTTCTCTATATTTTCTTATTACTTTTTATTATTTCTATTTGACTTTTTTCCCTTTTCCCCAATTTTTTTCTTTTCATAGCTGCTCTGTTCATTCCTAGATACACAGCCGATTGTGATTACTAAGCCTCCTTCTTCATTGTGTGCATACTTAATTCAGACTATATTTTCATTACTCTATTTTCTATTTCTCAATCTTAGTATTTTTAATTTTAGTATTATTATGTCATATACAGAGTTTTTAGTTTTCATATTTTTCTTTCCTTTTTTTTCTTCTTTTTGTACTGTCTTTTTACTTTCTCTAAATTTAGGTCTTATCTTTCTGTTCCTTTTCTTCTCTACATTCCTCTTCTCTTATTTTCTCCTCCTATTATTTATTATACCTCTTAATTCTGGGTCTTTTACTCCTTTGTTTTTCTTGGTCGATTGATCCCTAGTTATTTGTCATTGAGCTAAACTGTATCTGTATTCATTTTGATTGTGTCAAGGTGGCTTATTGTGTTATCCTTTTGGTCCAGATTGTATTAAACCTCATGATAGATTTGTTAACTGATTACAACTGTATAAAATCCCCACTCATGAATCACAATATCCTTCCACTAACAAAGAAAAGCAGAGATAGACAGGGGAATACCTATCAATGATTTTGGACCTCTAAAATCAGTGCAACTACAGGATTCAGAGGTGTTGTTTTTTTCTTAAAACTGTGTTTAGTGGTTGTATTTGGATCAGCTTTTATATCCAAAACAGAGAAAGAGTGAAAACACCTATGCATGCATGTGACCTCTAAATTCTGTGCAACTACAGGGCTCTCTAGGTTGGTTCTTGCCTTAAAATTGTGTTCTGGTGTGTTGTTGGGTTTGCTTTCGTTTCCAAATGTGCAAAACGAATCATAGAAACACAAGAAAAATGGCAAGTCACAGAACCTCAGCTCCCATTCAAAATAAACAGAAAACAGAGCAGTCAATGAAAAACCTAGAACATAGTTCTAAAACTGCTATGCAAACAGTACTGGTAAACATGCTGAAAAGAATAATCAAAGCCTTAGCACAGCTATGCATGAGGATGATGAGGCTAACCAAAGATTACCAAAGGATTTCATATAATAAACAAACTTAAAACTGAATGATTTCAAACAGAAGGAAAAGGAGTCCAGTGAAAGAATAACTACGAAGCTAAATTATTTGAGAAAGGGAGCACTGAAAGCCAAATCAAGGTAGTAGAGAAGTCCACACAAGTTCTAAAACAAACCTTCAACAAAGACATTGAAGCCAACAAAGCTGATAAATTAGAAAGAAAGAAAAACAAAGTAGAAAGTCTTGACAGGAGATTAGATAACACATAAGGTAGAATCTCTGAACTTGAAGACAATCTAGACTTCATAGAAAAAGAGCAGACAATTATTCAAAACAAACCCAAGAAACGAAATAGATCTCTTCAGCAGCTCCAAGATACAACCAGAAAGCTTAATTTAAGGCTAGTCAGTGTTGAGCAGGGCCTAGGGAAGCAAGCTAATGGAATAGGAAGTATATTTAACAGAATCCTAGCAAGGAACTTCCCAACATGAAATAGGATAAGCCCATCCAGATACCAGAAGCCTTTAGAACCCCAAACAGACCAGACTATAATAGCACATCCACCAACCACATTGTCTTTTTCACAGGACCAATACAGACCAAGGAAACAATCCCTAAAGCTTCCATGCTCAATGCTGGGATCTCGGTCCCCTGGGTGCCTGGGGTGCGATGCTCAATGCTGGGATCTCAGCCCCCTGGGAACCTGGAGTATGATGGTTGATGCTGGGATCTCAGCCCCCTGGGTGCCCGGGGCGCAGGCCTGAGCCCTGGTGCGGCTTCCTTAATGATGTCCTGAAAGAAATGGTGCCTGTACTCACCTCCAACCCTCAGCACCTTGGATGCCCTCTCTTCAAACCACCTTTGCGCTGGCCTGCGGGAGCTCATTGGTAGAGATGATTAAGACACCAGTGCATATGGGATATCCACACAAAGCCAAGTTTGTCTCCATGCACTTAAAAACAAAATGACAGTGTGAAGTTTTTCCTTTATTCTGCCCCCTTCCTTCCCTCCTTACTCCTGAGTCTATTGTTTCCTCCCTTCCTTCCTTCCTTCCTTCCTTCCTTCCTTCCTTCCTTCCTTCCTTCCTTCCTTCTTCCTTCTTCCCTCCCTCCATCCCTTCCTCCCTTCCTTCCTTCATTTCTTCCATAAACCTATGCCCATGTGGTCTCTGAGAGCATGTAGGGAAGAAGGAAACACAGAAATGCTTCTGCCTATTCCAGCTTGAGTTGCTTTTGTAAAACGAGAGGTGCCAATCAAATCTCCTGAAGCCAGGTACTGATGGCTCATACCCATAATTCTAACTACTCAGGAGGCTGAGAAACACAGGCTCAAATTGCAAAGCTCACTGGACCAGAAAGGTTCCAAAGACTCCATCTACAATGAACCAGCAGAAAGCTAGGCTGGAAGTATGGCATTAGTGGTAGAGTGACAGCTGTGGAAAAGAAAACTGAACACGGGAGGGTTCAAGCTGGCAGAAAGAAAAGAAGTGATAGACAGATGATAGAGAATAAACAGATGGTAGGTAGGTAGGTGGACAGACAGACAGACAGACATGTAGGTAGGTAGGTAGAGATATAGATAGCACACCAGGTAGCGCATTTCTTTTCCTTTTTCTTTATGTCCATTGTGGCATATGAACTCAGGTCCTGGGCACTGTCCCGGAGCTTCTTTTTGCTCAAGGCTAGCACTCTACTACTTGAGCGACAGCACCACTTCTGGCCTTTTCTGTTTACATGGTACTGAGGAATCGAACCCAGGGCTTCATGCATACTAGGCAAACACTCTACCACTAAGCCACATTCCCAGCCTGAGTAGCACATTTCTTACCTGAATGTGCCAGAAACCTTCTGAAACTTTTATTTATCTACACTATGAAGACCGAAGGCACAACAGAATAAATATAAACATATTGTTTCAGAGAAAGCATTAGATATTAGGGGGTTATAATTTCTGAATCAAGATAATATGAAACCATGTCCTTTCCTTTAGTGATGTCATTTGTTTACTTTAAACATGTTTTCATAATGCATACTTGTAACTAAATGAGTTACTTAGTTTGTGAGAACTATCTCTTTGCTGTGAAAAATTTTAAATGCAGTATTTTCCTCATTTCAAAATAATGCTCTATAAAAACACCAAGGATAGTCTAGGTTTCAGGTACAGTTTAGTAAAATAGTATTTATTCATAACATTCATGAGCTTCTATTGTAAAACTGACACTACCCCAAGCTGATTAAAAATTCATAATTTATGATAAATCGTCACATCTTGAAATAAATTTGTAATATTTCTCATTGCTGATGAGTACTATAAGGACCAGGACTGTGTCTATGAGAAGAAAGAGAGAGAGACAGACAGACAGACAGACAGACATACGTATATACATATATGCAAACAAACATACATATATAGATAGAGAGATAATAGGTAGATAGACAACAGATAGATTGAAGGTAGCTACATAGATTGCTATGTAGATAGGTGTATAGTAGATAGATAGATAAATGATAGTTAGACAGATAATAGATACACAGATAGATGATTGGTGATGGATGGATGGATGGATGACAGGTGATAGAGCTTGATGGATTGAGAGATGAGAGATGAATGGGTAGATAGATGACAGATGATATATAGATGAGAAGTGACTCAAGCAATATGGAATATCAGTGAGGGTTTCCCATGGAAAGATTGGAAAGAAGACAGCCAGCGAACTTTCCGAACTTATCCAATGATTAAAGGTGAGCACTAGGCAGGAAGAGATTAAAAATAACAACAAAAAACAAGTTGACCAAGAAGAAAAAAAGGCTAGGTAAGTGCTAGACATAAGACTCAGATTTAGCAGCGGGGGATGTAGCTCAGTGGTAGAGCACATGCTTCGCATGTATGAGGCCCTGGGTTCGATCCCCGGCATCTCCAGCAGTCTTTGGGCTGGGGATATGGCCTAGTGGCAAGAGAGCTTGCCTCGTATACATGAGGCCCTGGGTTCGATTCCCCAGCACCACATATACAGAAAATGGCCAGAAGTGGCACTGTGGCTCAAGTGGCAGAGTGCTAGCCTTGAGCAAAAGGAAGCCAGGGACAGTGCTCAGGCCCTGAGTCCAAGCCCCAGGACTGGCCAAAAAAAAAAAAAAAAAAAACTAACTAAAAAACAAAACAAAAGACTCAGATTTAAAAATTGATAAAAATATTTTTTAAAAAAACATCGAATTATTCACAGTTCCTGAAAGCCTGGATTACATTCACACTTCTGGATCAGCCCAGTGATGCGCCATGCCATTGGCCTGGTTTGTGATTCCTTAGGTGAGGGCCAGACATCTTCTAAAACCATTCATTTGAACTTTCCCAGTGTAACTCGAGACCTAACCATTGGCAGCACCTTGTTGTACTTTACTTTGTTGTTTGGCTTATGCAATTTTTATTGTCTGTTCTAAAAAAGCAAATTGAATGCCATCTCCTCTCTTGGAAGCTGCAGGGTTAACAGGAAGCCTAGTAAACATTTCTCTCTCTTTCCCATTTCATTGGAATCTTGTAGCCAATTATTGGCCAAGGGTTCATTTCAAATACTGGTTTGAATGAACTTGAGGGAACATGAAGTAAAAGACTATAAGCAATGTGTTTCCTTGAAAATTATTAACACGACTAGATGATAAGGGCTTCTTATACCCAGATAACAGGAAATCAGTATTCAGAAGAATGTTGGAGGCAAGGAGAATTTGCAAAATATAACTACTAAATTGTAAATTTGCTTAAGATATCACAAAACCAGGAAAAGCAAAAAGAAAGATTAAGTCAAACATATACATTGAAAAGAACAGACTACAGTTTGCAGTATGCTTCATTTTTAAAATTATGACAGTTCTGGTCTTTCTGACCTCTGATAATTAGCAGTTTATATTCATTTTTGTCTTAAACATTCCTGAAAATACAACAAAATGCCACCATCTCCAGTTCCTGGGACATGAGAGCATATCTAACAGAGTTGCACAGAAACATGGTATTCATTCCTAATCATTCACCCAAACACCAGTAGGTCACAGGAAATTGTGACCTAAAAATCTTGATTATTTGCTCTGCTTCACTGTAAATATTTATTTCATTAAAACAGTGTTGTCTGTATTTTTGTCAAATTGAAGTATCACTTATGCTGTTCAAAGGCATCCTGAAAACAACCTGACTTCTTAGGTTTGATTTGAGGTAGCATTTTAAGGACTTTTCTTCTATGAATATGGAACAAAGAAAGTGTTAGGTCATGAAGATTACGATGAGATTTAGGACATGAGGATAGAACTCCATGCTAGGCAGCTGGGTCATTTCTAATTCCCCTCTCCCCACAAGCTTCTGCTGGGCCCGGCTGGCTTCCTCCCTGATGCCAGTCCCACCGTGGGCAAACCGTGCCAGGCCAGGCCCTCACCCCCAGCATGGGGGGGGCGGCTTCGCAAGGCAGCCACCTGAATGGAGGTGGCCCACGTCCCCAGATCCTCCCTCATCTCCAGGTCCTCCCTCATCTCCAGATCCTCCCTTATCTCCAGGTCCTCCCTCATCCCCAGGTCCTCCCTGATGTCCAGGTCCTGCCTCATCTCCAGGTCCTCCACTTACAAATCGTGTATAAGTACATACTCAAAGCCTCACCAATAAGATACAAGTGCTGCACCATCTCATAACACCTCCAACGTTTAAAAATTTTTGTAAACAAATTAAATTTTTGAACTGAAATTATTTTTATAGTAAATGTTAAATAAAATCACTAACACTGGAGGATCTCTACTGTACATCTTGATTGTACTTGCAAATACGTTCATTTTCTGTAAGATACATAGCATCACAATTTAAATTTGCCTTTCAAATGTAGAAAATGTATCTTAACTTTTAGTTAAGTCAGATGAATTTATAAGATGTTACTTTGGTTTGGAATTTGTTCACCGTATCTTGTGACGGGAGTGCCGCAAATTTAACCTATAAATCGGTTTCTGAAAATGAAGATCAAAATGCACAGTTTTGCCTATGGTCCCAATAACGTATTTACTCTACTTGATTTGAAATGCATTAACTTTTTCCTGTTTCAATTATGGATTTGAAGGATGGTAAAAGTTAAACCCCAGATCTCATTTTACTTAAATGTCAGGCACTTCACCAGTAAATATCATGTCTCTTTTCTGTTGTGTCTTCTGTACTTTCCTAGCAGTTCTCTTCAAGTGAGGCTGTGTATCTCGTTTTTAAACTAACGGATTTCTCTACCATCAACAGCAAGCAGATGGTTTCCAAAGGACATTGGTGCTGATAGATTTAGTGAGATCTGTAGCTGCTGGAGAGAACACTTTGCTTCCTAGAGTCGCAGGGTGAGGACTTCACCTTTCCTCTCCCTGCACACCATCCAGTGCCACTGCGTTTCACAAGCACAGTGAGCACGAAGAGGAGTTTGCTCTGAAATGCGTGCTGGGGCTCAGGACCAAATGCACACACGTGACATGGCTCTTGCCTGAAGCCTTCTGCGCTCCAAGCATATTTCTTTTTTTTTCCATATTTTTTTAAATTTTTATTATAAAACTGATGTACAGAGAGGTTACAGTTTCATACGTTAGGCATTGGATACATTTCTTGTACTGTTTGTTACCTTGTCCCTCATACCCCCCTCCCCCCTTCCCCTCCCCCCCCAGGTGTTCAGTTCACTTACACCAAACAGTTTTGCAAGTATTGCTTGTGTTATTGTTTCTCTTATTTTACCCTTTGTCTCTCAATTTTGGTATTCCCTTTCAATTTCCTAATTCTAATACCAGTATACATGGTTTCCAATACACTCAGATAAGATTACAGAGATAGTGTAGATATAATCACAAGAAGGTGATACAAGAATATCATCAATAGTAGAAACCACAGATACATATGGGATGTTGAAAGTAGTTACAACTGTGATATAACAATCATTTCCATAAAATGGAGTTCATTTCACTTAGCATCATCTTATGTGATCATAAGGGTATAGCTATTGGGCTCTTGTGATCCTCTGCTGTGACTTGCCTAAACCTGTGCTAATTATTCCCAATAAGGGAGACCATAGAGTCCATGTTTCTTTGGGTCTGGCTCACTTCACTTAGTATAATTTTTTCCAAGTCCTTCCATTTCCTTACAAATGGGGCAATGTCATTCTTTCTGATAGAGGAATAAAATTCCGTTGTGTATATGTACCACATTTTCCTGATCCATTCGTCTAAGGAGGGGCATCTGGGTTGGTTCCAGATTCTCGCTATGACAAATTGCGCTGCAATGAACATTCTTGTGCTCCAAGCATATTTCTGCTCATTGTGAACAGGCACGGGCGGGAGAGGACCAAATAACAGACAGGGAGCACTGCCCGCAGAATGCCAGGACAAAACGCATCTGTTTCGATGAGCACAAGCGCGTCTGTTTCGATGAGCACCATAAGCACCATGTGGAAACTCGTTACAGATGCAGATTCGAGGTCTCACCACCCACAAACTATCATCACCTCATCACAACGTTTCCAATACGCACAGGCACATGTGTGTGCATATAAATACATACGTGTGCATATGTACATGTATACGTGTATCCATACAAATTATACACTTACGTGTATACAGCTAGGTAACTTGAAGAGCACTGCTCCATGCAAAGACATCTGAACCAGAACCGGCTGTCTTTCTTTCTTACTTATGATATAGTTAGGCTGTTGGGACATGGGACTTTGTATAGCATCATCTTAAATCTCAACCATACTTACCTATATAATGAAGCCAATGATGTCTACATGGAGCTATAGCGAGCCACCAAAGAGTCGGGGGAGCGATGCTTATTTACTGGGAAATCCAACATTGCACACAGCCTTTGCCATGCAGTGGTGTCATAAAAACTGAGTGGTTTCCTGTGACGTGATGGCTCATGTGCCAGGTCCTATCTGTGTGAGCCCCAGAGAGAGCTGCAATTTGAAGATTTGAAGCACTTTCTCCAGCTGTGACAATCACATGAGAAAACTTCCCGAACTGCAGGTCAGTCTGGTAGAGGTTCATCCAAGGTCTACCGAACCTGAGGCCCACCCAACCTGAGACCCACCCTCCATGAGACCCTTCCATCCTGAGACCCTCCCTCCGTGAGACCCTCTCTCCGTGAGACCCTCCCTCCGTGTGACCCTCCCTTCGTGAGACCCTCCCTCATGAGACCCTCCCTCCGTGAGATCCTCACTCCATGAGACCCTCCCTCCATGAGACCCGCCCATCCTGAGACCAGCCATCCTGGATCTGCGTCTAAGGCGTGTGGCCTCAGCTCCCCACGGCCCCGGGTCTCTGTGCATACTGGTTTTCCCCCTCACCCCTCCTTCAACCCCCTCCCTGCCCACCGCCTCTGGTTGCCCGGTTCTGAGCCTGGAGTGCTATTGCTGAGGAGCTGAGGTTAAGTGAGGCTCTCACTCACCGGCAGGGTGCCTGGCAGAACCTGTGGGAGCCCTGCACTGACACTCGCTCTCTCCCCCGCATCCGAACCCGCCCACCAGGCCCCCCCACCCCCCCACCCCCGCTCTGGGGCTCCCTGTATGGGCCCCGGTGCCCCGCGGGCAGAGCGGGAGCAAATCCGACCGTGGCCCTGGCCAAGAGGCGACCTAGCTGTGTGTCCAAGACTCGGGAATGATGCTCTCCACCCGCATCTACCGCATCCAACAACGCCCTACACCCGCATCCAACAACGCTCTCCATTGCATCCAACAACGCTCTCCATCCACGTCCAACAATGCTCTCCATCCGCATCCAACAACGCTCTCCACCCGCATCCAACAACGCTCTCCATCCCCGTCCAACAACGCTCTCCACCCGCATCTAACAAAGCCCTCCACCCGCATCCAACAACGCTCTCCATACTCGTCCAACAACCCTCTCCATCCCATCCAACAACGCTCTCCATCCGTGTCCAACAGTGTTCTCCATCCGTGTCCAACAACGCTCTCCACCCGCGTCCAACAACGCTATCCATCCCATCCAACCACACTCTCCATCCCCGTCCAACAATGCTTCCCACCCACGTGTCCCGAGAAATGCAAGAGCTGGATCCAGGAGGCAGCTACTGAATAACCTTCAAGAACTATCCTCATCACTCAACAGCTGGAGAGCATTTGATTCCGTTCAAAAGTCAATATAATAACAGCCAACACTCTACTCAGATTCCCAATTCCTTTACAGAGCAACACATTGGCTTTTCCTTACAATGTGTACTCATGAAATAATAGGTAATTTTATATGTGCAGGAAGAAAAGAACAATGAAGGAGTAAACCTGATTATGTTCAACCCCATATATTTCTCCAAAGATGAAAGAAACATTAAAATATGAAATGGTTGTAATTGTGATCAATTACTTTTTTTAGACTAGAAACATGGAGCTGCTTTAAAACGAATAAATAAAGCACAGAAGAAAATTGGCTGCCCTATTTAATCAAGTATTGAGAGACTACATCTAAGGGTCGTATTTTTTATTTTACCAGCTTTATTGATAGCTAATTCACATATTATATAATTCCCCTATTCAGAGAAAGCTAATAATCTAAAGAAAAAGGTAGTATTTTAATTGGCAAAAGACAATTATGTAGTACAATTTCCTAACACAAGTTTAATATGGAAGAGCTCATTCTAAGGAAGAGATGATCTAAACTCTGACCAAAATGCATTTGTTAAAAAAAACCAAAACAGTACGTAGGTCAAATAAATATGACTATTCCTAGCATATAATGTCTGTTTTATGAGTAAAGCCAGTTAAGTTAAGTAATGATAAAGGTAAGCCATATTGTAAGCTTTGTGTCACTCTCTTAGAATTGGATAGCAGTAAGCTCCAGCAGAGTGACTGAGTACCTTCCATTCATCTGGGTGACACTCACATAAGTAACTCCTAAGGTTGGCCAACTTTCAGGGGGAGGGGCGAAAGGAAAGCCACACACTATTCATGGGAATGTGAGATCATAATCTTACATATTTAACCGTAAAAATAAACATCTAGTTAACAATATTGCAGAAAAGCTGGGGGAAATAGTCAAGACTAACAAACAAGAGGACATGTTCTACATATCTATCCAGTAGATATAATATGCATGGCCTCCATAGGCCCACACATTTTATAATCCAGGTAAAAGACAAATGCCTAGAAGGAAACATCTTGCTACATACAAGGCTCAGATTAGAGTTAGAGGAACACAGTTTTGTGTGATGACAATAGCACACATACATTTGTCAAGACTAAGAAGAACATTTCAGAAGAGTGCAGATGATGCACAACCGGTGTTTGACTACTAAGAAATATAAGAATAAGGGAAATGAAAGGGATGACATTGATCAAGACATATTGTATTCATAAACTGCTTTGTTAAGTGGCAGCTCCTTTGTACAGCTAAAGATAATAATGAAATACTTTTTAAAATTAAAAAAAGATAAATGGATAAACTAAAGTATAATCTGTAAATCTACTACTCACTGATGATGCCAGACAACTTGAAGCAAATTAAATAAATGATTGTCAATGAAAGAAGCTTTCCAAGTTGAAGCTATAAATGAATGGTTTTATAGGTCTGATTTATAAATTAAATATTCACAAGGGAATAAAGAGATTAAAAACTAAAATTGGATATACTTGAACGAAGGTAAGTGTTCCTAATGTAAAAAAAAGATAATGTAGATGATGTTTACAAACAAGTCCAGCTACAACTCATTACACTCAAATTTCCCCTCCCCCAGCAAAACCCCAGCTCTCATTCTTAGCACCTAAGTACAACTTATATATGGGGAAAATGGAGACGCTGAGCCATGGATTTGCTGCAGGCTGTGCCTGGCGACTCTCTGTTTATCTTTGTCTTTTGTTTTACACAAGGAGCTCTCCTTTATCTTGTAAGCTCAGAACACCATCATGACCAGCCTGAGAGTCGCTTTCCTCAGTCATCGGTGGTTTTTATGTCCAGCCTCCCAGCAGCTGGGAACACAAACAACTCCCAGTTAGTGCTTCATATGCTGTTGAACTGAAGTTATCTGCATAAAAAAACAGAAGAGTATCCAGAAAAAAATACACAGATGCAAAATAAGAGGTTGATTTTTGAAAAGAACGAATCTACTAAATATGACCTGGGAGGCAATAAAGATGTTAAAGTTGTCTGAGAAAATTGAAGGGAATTATCGCTTAGAGCACATGAAAGTTACGATCTTGTAATATAATACACACTGGAAGGGAACAAAGCAAAAGTGAAACAATAATAAATACACTAATTTATGCTATTGGTGTATGAAATCCAAGGAAAACTTATTTTCCTGTATCAGTATTAGAGAAATTAAATCATAGCTGTCAACATATGTCAGCCTTGTTCTCTTACAATTGACCCTGATTTGGACCTGTTGTAGACATACAGACTCATAATCAGAATCCCTGTGCCGCAAGCTCTGACCTTCCTCAGGGGACAGACATGTCTCAGGTTCTGCCCAGGGGCTGCGGGGCATGGGCACAGTTGGCAGGACCCCACGTGTGTGTGGGGGGGATATTTGGAGGCACAGCCCAACAGAGTGGCTTCAGTGTCATCTACTCAGACATGAGAGGGTTCAGTGCCTCAGTCCCCACTAACCCACAAATGCTGCTTTCCGCAGCCTTGTCCTGAGTAGGGCTTGTGTCCTCTTTGCCTCATGGGTCAAAGCTCTTGCTTCATTCATGCCAGCTCCCACAGGAAGATGAATGACAGATTCTAATATACCAAAATACTCTAATCCATCATCAAATCGTAGTAGTTAGAGCGCTTCCATGACGTGGCTTTACAGATGCCAGTGTAACGTGTCGAGTCACCATTTGAATAATCATTACCTTTACTTTCTGAGCAAAAGACCAAAAAAGTTGTAATTCTTGTAAATGATTTTGTCTGTGTGTTGGTACTGAAGCTTGGATTCGGAAAATGAGCTTTTATTGCTCAAGGCTGGTGCTGTGCTCTGCCATTTGAGCCATAGCTCTACCTCTGGCTCTTTGGGTGATTATGTATAAAGAGTCTCAGGGACTTTTCTTCCCAGCCTTAATTCAAAATTGCCATCCCTAGATTCCAGCTTCTTCAGTAGCCAGAAGTACAAGCATGGTCCACCAGCACCCAGATATCTGAAGTGATTTTTGCCATCAACATTGGGAGTGTAACAGTTACTGAGGTGATAGCAGTTACAAATATAGCTTCCATGTTGCTAAATCTTTGCATAGATTTCATAAATGTGCTTTGATTGATTTTATAGGAATTCTTTTAAATATGTCAAGATGTGTCCTTTTTAGTGAAATGTTTGCCTGACCCATCCTAATTTCCTGGTTAGTCACCATATAAAGTGAGTTTCAACAGGCTGCCAGCTAGGCCTTGTTCTCTTTGGGTAGCATGTCCTAAGAGCTGTAGAATTGATCTATGTGCTAAGTGGTAAAATCAACTCATATCTATACTCACTATAATGTCCCTGGCTTTTTTTTTTTCTTTTTTCTCAAGGCTAGCACTCTGCCTCTTGAGCCACAGCGCCACTTCTGGCTTTTTCTGTTCATGTGGTGCTGAGGAATCCAGTCCAGGGCTTCATGTATACTAGGTAAGCACTCTACCGCTAAACCACATTCCCAGCCCCTATACTGTAACTATGTGTAATTATATGTTTTAAATTATTGATCAGAACATTGGTATATTTACGTATATTTTAAAAGACTACATCTTTTCTCCTATGGCTCATAATCTTTGAAACTCTATTGATTTCTAGGTACATATTTGCTTTGGATTTGGCATGTGTACATGAGAACTTGTAATTTCTAGTTATTCTAAAACTCTGTCTTGAGTACATTCCTCAAATCTAAACCATTTCACTAGCATTTGACAAAGTACTAACTTTTTCCAAGAGCACTTTTTATCATGTAAAATGTGTTAATTCTCTCCAGACGGGTACAGTTAGGTGAGAGATGAGAGATAGATAAATAGATGTTAGATAGATAATGGATGTTAGATGATGATGAAGATAGGTAGATGGTGTTCCATCACAGATGTTGGGTAGAGGATACATGAGAGTGGATAGAGAGACAAATGATGAACAGGCAGGTAGGTAACTAGAGATGTGCAGGGAGATATTTTCGTGTTTGATTATTATTATTATTTTTTTGACCAGTCCTGGGCCTTGGACTCAGGGCCTGAGCACTGTCCCTGGCTTCTTCCCACTCAAGACTAGCACTCTGCCACTTGAGCCACAGCGCCGCTTCTGGCCGTTTTCTGTATATGTGGTGCTGGGGAATCGAACCTAGGGCCTCGTGTATCCGAGGCAGGCACTCTTGCCACTAGGCTATATCCCCAGCCCGTGTTTGATTATTTTTGTCAACAATTTTCTTTATTAACCTTCTTGATACTTTTTGTAATTTTTAAAGAACAAACTTGAGTTCATAAAATATTTTCATTCGTGCCTTAAGTTGCTTAAAGGATTTTTTTTTTTTTTTTACTTTTCCTTACAAAAGGGTTTAAAGCTTATGCAATGGCTTGCTAGAGCTAGGCTCTTGGGTCACAGAAGCATTTCTCACTTCGGGAAGGCACTAGGAGGCCAGGTTACAGCGCTGTCATGGGCTGGTATCCATGCCTCCATTTCTCTTTGTCCCAGTTAATCTCCATTTAAAGTTTTAATGTGCAGTCTTCCTGATTTTCCTTTGCTTTCCTCAACTAAAATTCAGGATTTATAACCAGTATTTTCCAATGTAGGAGCAATGGCGCAACCCCTGACTGGAAAAGTTGTGTTCCTTTAGTCGTTAAGTGATGAGATGAATAGTAAGCTCAGTCATAGAACTCCTGAGAATATAAAGTAAAAATGTGCTTAAAGCCCTCACCATGGTACTTCACAGTAGAGCTGGCAGTGCATGCATTATTTACCTTGTGACTTTGGAGTTGTTTCCTATCCAGTGGCAAAAATCCTGAAACCAGATTATGAAAGGCAAGACTCACTATGGGACATAACCCGAATATCAAGAGATTTTTAAAGGATTACTTCCTCGTTGTGAACTTTTCTTCATCACCATCACCAACATCACCATCACCATCGTCATTATCACCACTCATGGCTGGCTAGAACATGCCTCCTCTAAAGGCCTGAGCAGTCCTCTCTACATAGTCTCTTCTCAGGAGATTGGTGGATAAAACCAACCACTAATTCACTGTGCCAAGAGAAATGCAATGAGGGTAAAATTGCCATGCTTTCCTGGAGTAGGCACCTTAGGTAGATCTACCCTGGGTCCAGCTTGCTGTAATCCACGCGATTTGAATAGACTTCATGCCAAGCCAGTGAATAAGGGAACAATTACCATGTTTGCATAAAGTCAGAAGAGACTATTTAATTCATTATATATCAGGAAATGTACTAGGTGTTGTTATAAGGTCTCAGAATAAAATACCTTCTGACCAAGATGACTATCAGTAAAGATTTATCACTCTGGCAAATGTCTTGTCAATGGTTCCAAGATTATTTCTAGCCCTTGATATTGGTTTTCTCTCTACTACACATAACTCCAGGTGGAAATCTCAAAGATGAATATTCAACCATCTCGTTATGGTCTGAAACTACCTGATACCTCCTATAGGAAGTACTGTGCTTTCTCTGTCCCTTTACCCAAATCAGTAGAGCTTTGATTTGAATTTTTCTATCTTGTGACTGGAGGACCATGACTATAACATACATAGTTTTCCTTTTCTAAAATAATTGTGCTATATCATTGAGCACTGTTGCTAATAGTCCCTTGTCGGAAAGTAAAATAATTGAAGGCGTTCCAGAAGCAAACAAGATAAGGCAAACATTGCAGTTGAGTGGAGAGTAAGGAAAGGAAGGAGAGGGGAGAGGGAAGGGAAGGGGAGGGGAGGGGAGGGGGAGGGAATAGAGGTGAAGGAAGGGGAGAGGGAGGTGGAGGGAGGGAGGGGGAGGGGAGAGGAAGGAAGCAGAAATGTTTTGCAATGAAAATAAAAACATAGGATGACATGAACACTGGATGGATTAAAATGATACAACTTCTGTAGAATTCACATCTGCCCAGTACAAGTGTGTCTGAATTGGTGTGAACTCAAGTGGTGTGGCTTGTGATTAAGTTTATGCAATATTAAAGTTCCACCCTCTAGTTTTTCTTCATCGTGCATTTGTCTATGGAAGCTGTTTATATGGAATACAGAAATTACCAAAGTACACTTTAAGCTCTACACTAATATTTCTAGTTTTATTTGAAATGTCAATAATATAAGCCCCACACAAGCTAGCAGGAAAACAAAACCTGCAAATTTCCATGCAGAATTCCTCCTCCGGGTATCCCTTGGCAGTACCCTGACCCACGCAGGAGTTTTATGTGGCAGTGAAGTGCCAGACTTTGAAGTCAGGCCCCACTTTACCACGTGAACCCCACTTTACCACGTGAACCTGAGATAAGCATGCCCTGTGAGCAGACCCAGGATAAGCCCATTAGGGCCCGGTCGGTCTAAAACTCTAACAGCTGGGAATGCTTAACTCTGACCACCCCTGGGGTGCCTCGAACCCTGAGCCAATCAGATTTGTACCTGTGTCCTAATCTTGCTTGCTTGAACACCTGATTGTTGTAACTTTGTCTCTTGCCTTTATAAGCCCTGTGTAATCATAGCTCGAGGCTCCCTCCCAACCTCCACTGTGTCAGTGGGTAGGACGAGGCCGGGGCTGTGGCCCGCTTGAATAAAGCCTTGCCTTGCTATTGCATTTCGGAATGTCTGAGTCTCGGTGGTCTTCTTGGTGGTGGTTTCGCAACTTGGCACAACAGCAGCAACTGCACAAAGACCTCCCGGCTCTCTGAGAGTCAATTATCTTTAAATGTTCAATCTGGGTTTAGCCTGGACGTGGCAGCAGTGAGAGTTTCAATGGTGTTTGTGACGACTCGTGACTTGTGCTGAGATTTCTCAGGCCACTTTGATTGTGCTTGATCTATTGCTGCATTTGATTTTATAGATCACAGAGGAATTTTCCTCCACCGCACATGCAGCTTTGGAGTGCTTGGAGAATTGCTTGATATCCCCATCCCTGTTCTCAGAGTATTTGCTTCTCCTACAATTCCGTGTGCTAGTCATGCATAAAACTAATGATTAGAGATATAAACAAAGCATGATTCACAAAAAGTTGCATTTTTCCAGATGGCATTGTTTTAAAGGCAGGTATGGAGATTTTGCTATTAAAATATCAGCCAAATCGCAAATATAGGCATATATCTATATAGGTTTATTTTTCACACACACAGGCATATAAATTTGTGTGTCTGTGTTTATCTTCACACATACATGTATAGATAAATACACATAAATATGATTTGTGTACATATTCTTTTGTACTTGTATATTATTTATAAACACATTCGTATATATACTTACATGCTTATTTATTTATACACACTACTTCCAATGGCTTATCTTTCTGAAAATTTGCACTGGCACTTTGGAAACTTTAACGCACAGCTGAAGTTAAAAATTATGCTGTTTTCCCAGGTAAGAAATTTAGAAAAGTTACAATCCAAACTGTGTCCTCTATGCTTATTCCATGTTAGTGTTTCCACCACTGTTGAGATTTGACTTTCTCTGTCAGTTGTTGTTTTTTTGTGTCTTTCTTTGCATCTGATTAGAAAATGGGAAGGAAGCTTTTGTGGGGCCAACTTGCTTACTTCAGAGCTACACAAGTCTCCCACCTTCCTTTAGGAGCCCTCTGTCTGTGCAGAGCCATTGGGCACAGACATGTCACGGGTCGTTACAGGTCACTGCATACCTGCCCCCCACACCCTGCGCGAGAGGAGCCGCCCAACAGGACGCCCCGGCCTACAGCCCAGACACATTACAGTAAGACGTGCAGGTCTCATGGGTCTGAAACCAGGTGTGCAAGAAGCACTCAAGGTGAGAACGCAGGGAGTGCAGCTGCCCCAAAGAGTAGCCCAGGAAGGGGTTTATCAGCCAGTGATGACGGGACGAGAGGGAACCTGGGAGCAACCACCTCCCTCCCCGAAGGCCTGGCCTCCACACTGCCCTTCCCCTTCTGTGAAAACACTGCTGCTTCTCCCAGATCAGGGTTGGGGTAATGACTCTTCCCAGTGACAGAGCTAAGAACTCATGCCACCGTCTTCATTCCGGAATGGTGCCTTCTACTTTCCATGAAACACAGCACCAGGCCTTCCCTGCCTCGAAATCAGACATGGTTTAAGTGACAGCTCCCTGTCCTGAAGACCTTGCAAAATTCAGCTGATCCCATCCATTTAGTGTCTCACATATTAGTGAATTCATGCCCACAAGTGTGTCTCCATCAATCTCAGGAGGTGGGACTCCGCAGCTCGGCAGCTCAGCATGAGTTTTATCCCAATTGTCTGGCAGTCATGAGTGATTTTCAGGACATAGTAACTGAAATGACTCTAATCCACTTCAGAATGAATGTGTTCTGTTCTATTTTATTGATACAAGAGATTTATACTCTGTACAGAATGAATGTAAGATGAAAAGATTTTATTAAGCTAGACATAAGTAGCAGGAAAATCAAGGCGGACGGCACACAGAGAGGTGGAGCAGGTCTCAGAAACAATCCTCACTGCGCAATGGATTCTTCAAAAATGCCCACAAATATATTCCCCCTCTTCATTTGTGTGTGTGTGTGTGTGTGTGTGTGTGTGTGTGTGTGTGTGCCAACACTTGAACTTGACTTCAGGGCCTGGGCACTCTCCCTTAGCTGTTTTGCTTAAGGCTGGTGCTCTACCGCTTGAGCCACAGCTTCCCGCCTAGCTTTTTGGTGAGTCACTGGATTAAGGGTCCCCTGTGCTTCTCTGTCTGAGCTGGCTACGAATCACACTCAGCCTCCGAGGTAGCTGGGGTCGCAGGTGTGAGCTGCTGCTCCCTGATCCAGAAAGTATCTTCTTATTAGCCAAGAAGCCCGGGGTGCCTTACACTGTCCCCCTGTCCTACTAAGCTTTAAGCCATAGGCACCTGACCGCCCAGAAGGGCAATCTTTTAATAAACCTATGCAAGAGCTTTCCCTGGAAAACTCTCCACTGACTGCTCACTCTCCTCATGGCCGAGGCCCGTGACGGCGGCTCCCTGCCCTCATTACCTCTCAGGGGCTTTCATTTAACCATCAGGTGAAAAAGGATGAGCTAACAAGTCATGGTTACCTCTCAGACAGAATTTCAAGTAGTGCCGCTAATGATCCAGAGTTTTCCCGGCCTCGGTCCGGTGTGGGAAATGCCAATCCTTCCGTGCTTCTCACTCTCGCTCTCTTGTCCAGGGACGCCCTGATCATCTTTACCAGAACTCCTGTTCAGGACATTCGGATGATGTTTCATGGCAGTAAGGACAGATGTGGGGAATGTGCAGATGGTTTAGAAAGTATCTCTTGAGCCAGGTGCTCACACCTGGCATCCTAGCCACTCTGAAAACTAAGACTGGAGGATCACAGTTCAGGACCAGCGTAGGTGGCCCCTGGTGGGGCCTCATCTCAGCCAACAAGCCAGGCTTGGTGGTGCAGGCCTCTAAACCCCACCATGGAGAAGGCCTGGGAACGAGGATCACTCTGAGGCTGACTGTGGGTAAAATGAAGACGAGATGTTCATGAAAAATAACCGGCTAAAGACATAATAGGTCAAGGGTAGAGCAACTGCCTCCCAAGCTTGAGGTCCTGAGTTCAAACCCAGGAAGAGGCAACAAATTATGAAAGCAGAAAGCATGTATTTTTGGTGGCAAGGTCTCAATGTGCAAGCTTCCAGCCATTACTTTCTCAATGCCCTTCTGCATCTGCTGGCTCCAGACACTTTAGTGACTTTCCTCTTCTGGTTGCATGGAGTCTCATTGCCTAACTTTGTGCTTGCTTATACACAATGTGCACCAATTCTATTAACTAAGAACTGTAAAGAAAAGAGCCTTAAAGATGGAAATGATCAACAAGAATTTGTCATAGTGCTTTTACATTAGCATAAAGGAAAACAGAAGATTTATCAAGCACGTACACACACATCTTAGGAAACTTAAGTTTCCTTGAAATTATGATGTAAATATTACTATATCAATGTATATAAAGTGCATGGGTAGGAAGGTTTGTTATGAATTATGTACATACACAATTGCCATGCTCGTCTATACGAGGGTCTCTCTGGTGTTATGTTAACTCGGTATTCATCTTCTGTTGGGTTCTTCAGATAGGATCAGATCCCTGGCTTCTCACCCTTCCAAGGACTCTGGCCCGGTGGAGGGAACTCCTGTCCTGTAGGAAGCTCGGGCCTGACGTGGCCTTGGTTGTGGAAGCTGGGCTCCAGCAGCCTGAACCTCAGCACCTGCTGCTTCCCCCCGCCACGTTCAGCCCAACCATCTGACCTCAGGGTCCTGCTCACCTCACGAAGGTTACAGGGCTGTGTCTACAAATGAAAGAAGAGAAACCAGAAGAACAAATAAGCCAACAAAAAAACCAAGGGGGGAAAAACTGGCAGTTTACATGGTTGTTATACATGTCAATATTTTCAACATAGAGTTGTGTAGGCGGTATACTAAACAAAAGAAACTGTGCTCCCTGACAAAAGCTAATTAGAAACAGGTAGCATGGGATTTGGGTAAAATGGACTTGACACACGTTGGCTGCATAGTTTCAAAGCTTTGGGGATGTTTGCAATATCGCCACATTTTAGAAACCCATATCTTTAGTAAGAGTAAATCTGTCTCTTGGGATTCTTCTTGCGGGGATAGATCAAAGAGGATTGCACACTTTTGTGGGAAACAAGCTATGTTTATTAAAGTATATATCATTTATACAGCTGGAATTGTATTAATATTTCAGCAAACACCAGTAAGCCAGTCTCGTCTTGTTGACTTTAGTCAAGCACTGTCAGCAGTAGGGCATTTAGAACAGCTTGGCCTACTCTAGCAGGATAATTCATCTTAGCACCCAAAATAAACTTGCTTTTGATACTCAGCAAAGGCATGCCAAAGTAGAAACACAAAACTAGTCCAAAGGATATGAACCTTAAGAATATGAGGGACAGGATTTTTACCAGTTTTGTGAAAACATTCAACACTGAGGAAGAAAATATTCATCCTTTGGGCCAAGTTTTAATGAAGGCAGACACTACAGGTTTCTAGTTTGTTTGCTTGCTTTGTTTTGCTCACTGATCACATAGCCTATTGCACACGGTGAGCCTGCCCTGGTGTGTCAGCCACTTCTTTGATAGGAAGGATGAACACCATCAAATCAGGCAGCACAGCTCTGTGGATTCAGTGACCGCAACGTTATGCTGTGATTGACATGTGGTGGACAGTGTTGGGAGGCCAAACACCATAGCTCAACACCAGTTTGGGGATGGGGTCAAATGCATCCCATGGACTCTTTACTCGACTCCCCAGTGTTGAGTTGGGTCCGTGAATGCGTTAGATGAGTGAACAGCAATGCCGCGTGTGAGAGACAGGGCTAACCGGAGCCTTGGGTTGCTTGTTGCGGTCAGAACTACATGCATGTGGTTCCACAATGAATCACGGATCCCATGGTGCTCTTCTGTTCACTACTGAGAGGAACAATAAAAGATGGATTTCCTGTTCTGCCACATGCATGATCATTACTACAGATTAATACACATCAAGAAAAGGATATTGAATTCCCGAAGACCCTTCTTTGCACATTAGCTGGAGATTCCTGAAGCTATGTTTTTCCAAGTATGGCAGGTCATTTGCAGTCTGTTTATTCAATGCTGTAATGGTTGTTTTTTGTGGGGTAGGGGGGATGGGGTGGAGGTGACTTTCCATGAACCTGTGATGATTTTGGTAAGTGCATCTGGCTGTATGAAGATTTATAATTTTCTCAATTGTCTTATGCAAATATTATCCATTGATTATACTAAATTTCAACCTAAGTTGGCAGTAAGTGTAACTCCACGCTGGGTTTGAGATATAACACTATCTGTGTATTTCCTAATCTGGTATTCTAGTATTTTGTTTAAATATTTATATATATGTACTTTTTCTCCATGAACTTGAACTGGTGCTCAACCTCAGCTTTCTTATTCCTGGCTGGCATTCTTCTGCAGGAGCAAACTTCAAGCCCAGCGTTTTGCTGGTTAACTGGAGATGGAGTCTCATAGACTTTTCTTCCCAGGCTGGCATCAAGCTGTGATTCTCCAGATCTGAGTCTCTTGAGTAGATGGGATTACAGGTGGGAGCTGCCAGCAACTACTCGGTACGCACTTTCATTATAATTCCCTTGGCATGTTGATAAGAATAAAGTTATGATAGAAATAAGAATACAAGCTACAAAGTGCTTCCTCTCCTTTCTTTCTGAAAAACACTGTGTAGTGTTTCCTTTTTTAACATCTGACTTAATTTCCCATGAAAGCCTTTTGATTTAATTTACCATTAAAGCCTTTTTGTTGGCTTGCATGTTTTGAAAGCTTTTAATCACAAGGACAATTACTTCAACAGTTATGTCAACAGGAATAGCTACCTCCCAAAGACTTGACTCTCTTATTTACTTGTGGCAGATCTTCTTACATAGTTACTCGGAACCAATTCTTGGTAATCTCTCAATACCATCAAAACCATTGATGGAATCCACTTTTCCCTTCTTGATATTCATGATTTGTTTTTTAATAGTCTTGCTAAAAATGTATTAACTTAATAAATATTCTCAAAGAAACAAGTTTTTTGCTTTGTTCCAGTGCAATTTATTAATGGAATTTTTGTTCTGTCTCTCCTTTTTGTCTTTCACTTTTTAAGGCACATTTTTAATTGGCAAGTAATAGTTCTGCTTATTAATGGATCTCAGTGTGATCATTTAACATATGAGTATACTCTGTGAAAGTCTGAGCAGTATAACAGGCATTTTTATGACCTTAAATGTGTGTTGCAGACTTTCACTTAGCCTATGAGCTCGTCATTCCTCTTCTCCTTTATGAATATGTGGTGAGTTCTGGGAAAGCACAGATATTCCGTGGTGCTGAATGATACAGAACCCATTCTTCCTATTGAACTGTATTCCGGTTCCCACCTTTGCTAACCTACTATCTTCACTCTTTTCTTCTGTGATCAATGTTCATTTTTATTTTATATTAACAAGAACACATGGTATTAATGGTTATACCTGGCTTATTTCACTTAACCCCATATCCTTTAGATACATTCATATTTTTCAAATGACAGGATCTCACTTTTATGACTACTATTCCATTTTATCTCTCTCCTGCACAGTCTTCATCTAATCATGTGCCAGAGGCCTCTCTAGTGGAACCGTGTCTCTTTGATACTGTGAACAGTACTGCAATGGCCATGGAGTGGAGATACCTCTGTTATATGGACTCAGTTTTCTTTAGAAATAAATCAGGACTCTGGATAGCGTCACTACATTGGTACTCTGTGTTTCTTTTTTGAGAAAGTTTGATCCTATTTTCTGTAGCATTTGCTCCTACAATCCAATACTCTATGAGTTTCTGGTTCCTTACCTTCTCCACAAGTAAGTTGCATTTCCTAGATTTTTAGTAATGCTGAGAGTGTTTTTGTAGTGTTTCTTAGCTATTCATTTGTTTTTGGATGTTTTTATTCAGATAATTTTCCCATTTAACAAACAGACCATCTGTGTCATTTTTTTCTTGTTATTAAGTTTTTAATACATTGCATTTAATGGATATTTATCCTTCTAGTAAATTAAAGACCTGAGCTCAATATCCAGTACTACCAAAAACATAATAATAGGAACAGCCAAGCTAATAGTAATCCTGTGTGTGTGGGGGGGACTTTTCCATCCCAACAGCCTATACACACAGAGACCGACTAGAAAAAGACAGGCGTGTGTGCACACACACCTCTGATTACACAAACCCTTGCTCTCTGGTGTAGAACATCTCAAGACCTTCAGGCTTCATTTGACAAATGGTATTATATGGAGGTGCAAACCATATATTCTTTTAAATTTTTTTATTTAAGTGATTATACCAAAGTGTTTTCAACGCTACAAGTCAGATTGTGAGCACAATGCATCGTGGTCAATGTCACTGTTTCCTATCTGAAAGCTATTCTAAACCACTTGTACTGTACTAACAATGGAACATAGGACAACACTACCAAGTAAAAGGTTTTCAATCGATAAAAATTCCTTTGCCTTTCAAAAGCTAGGATCATTCTCACAACTGCACTTTGGGAAAAGTGCCTGGAGCACATGTATTTGGAAATAGTTTGGATTCATTAGATAGTTTGACACAGAAAAAGAGAAAATGGAGTTAAAGCAACCTGCTTCAAAGAAATCTATTTTCAGAGAAAGAATACATATATATACTTATATATACATATATATGTGTGTATGTGTGTATGTATATATGCATGTATGTATACACATATACATATATCTAGCTACAATTTATCTCTGAAAGCTGGGTGAAAGCAGAGTAATCACATGGGCTCTAGATGAGCATGAATAAAAGAAACCCCACAACACAGACATACCATCAGTGTATAATAACATACACTATAACATGCCACCAGTGTATAATAATATACATTATAACATGCCATAAGTATATAATAACATACAGTATAACACGGCATCAGCGGATGCCATCTTGGCTCATTCCTGAAGCATTTTAAGAAAGTTCACTTTAGTTCAAATTAGAAGAACTTTTCTGAAACAGAAAAGTATTAAGTCATATTAAGATGATCCTCAATCTCAGGATACCAACCACCACATTTTTAACTCTGAGGACTAAAAATCGCCCGTTAAATAAATGTTATCCACCCTCCCACAGTGTTGCCAAGTGGTTGGTGTCCCATGTACTCTATACGCTCTAAGGTGAAAATGACTTCTGATGAACACAGTGAGACAAACAGTTCTCCAGGCTGGGAACACAAGACTCATCTACTTTTGGTTGACATGCTTCATCAAACACCAGTGTGAGTAATGGAAGTCATCCCACAAATGCCCTCGTGTGAAATGGAGCCAGGTCATGGGGGGGGGGGGCGAGGACTGGGGCTGGGAGAGAGGAGGAGAAGGATGGAAGGGACGTTGATGGGGATGCACTGAGCTTCTGTACTGACATGAAAATTGAAACCCCTTTGTGCAACTGCTTAAAGATAGTCATTAAAACTGGACATAACACAGTTTTCAGTAGCGTGTCAGGCCTTCAGATTCCCTTTCCACCCAGCCTCACCGGCTCCCCTCCCCCGGCACTATGTGGAGAGTCGGCCGCTCTTGTTGCTCCGCGGGGGGGACTGGAAGCGAGGGGTTGTGGAGATGAGGGGCAATGCCGCAGCCAGCCAGGGCCACCCAAGGAAAGGGCTCCAGCCTGCCTGCCCTCCCTCTCGGAACCCCGGGGTGGAACCCAAGCCCGTGCAGCCTGCACCCGCTGGCAAGGATTTCTTTTGCATATGTGGCTTTCGGATATAAAATGTGACCATGTGTATACATCTAGAGATTTCACCTTTGCATATATTGAGCTCTGTTCTTACGATTGTTAAGAGTGGCTAAGCAGCCCAGTGATTGCACATCCAGGTGGTTTATGTATCTTTCAACTTATCAGACGTCTGGGCAACCCGAGCTACTAGTTGATGCGGGACACTTGGTTTGCACATTTCCCTGTAGGGAACTGCTGTCACACCTGTTTTGCCTCTTCCCGTGGTCATAGTCTGTCTTAGAATTCTTCTTGTTTTCCAGAAGGAGGCTGATGACTCGCTTTCCAAGGCCAGGGATCTGACTCTCTGACTCACAGATGTTTGGAGTTCTGAACCACTGATGTCCAGAGAGCCTCTGTGGTCATCCAATCTGCAATGGCCCACCTCTGTGATCTACAAAACAGTGACATCCGAATTCACTCCTGTTCATTCATGCGGCATACATGCACAAATGTGCTTTATAGTCTTCACATCTTTCCTTAATTCTCTAAGGGTTTCTAAGTCAAAGAAAAGTCCCCTGAGGTTGACACATTTCCATAGCATTTTATTTAGGAGTGGTAAGGTGCATAGTATAAAATTATACTTTCCTGAACTGTCAGGAATGTCCTTTCTCTTTAACACATTAATTTTTAAATAGTTTTGAGGGCCAGATTAAATTTTTATTCATCACAAAACCTTTTGCTTGTTTTTGTTGTTATTTATTTATTTATTGTTAGTGTAAATGTGATATACAGAGAGGTTACAGTAAGTTAGATAAAGAGTACAATTCTTTTTGTACAATGTCCCCCCTTTCCTTGCTCTCTCCCAGTTTTCCCCTCCCATCTCCACTCAGAAGTTGTTCACTTCATTGTCAACAGTGAGTGTTTCAGTGAGGACCACAGCTGCATTCGTTCACCCTTTGTTCCCTCCATTTCTGTGGCCCACCACTTGCCCTTCCAAAGACAGATAAATGAACAAACAAGACAGAAAAGGTTGCTTAGATCCTGCCTCTGGTCACTCCAGATGTTCACAAGAGATGCCTGGGCAAAGTTGGTTAATAATGAAAGTGAGCGAGTTTCTCTAACTTTCTTTTAAAAAAAAACAAACTATATAGCTTTACTACTGAATGACAAAGTTGGGATTTTCACAGACAAGTCATGACGACAATCTGCCTGTTGAAGAAAAAGCAGGTCCTTGTACTATAGGACAGGAAGATAAAGCTAAAAATGCGAGGGGACAAGGAAAGACATTGTAAAACACAGTTTGCCTCCAGAAAAGAACACGGCGACTTGGCTTCTTTATTTTCCGTTTTGTCTTTCTCTTTCTTCCTGCCTCTTCTAACGCTTACGTTCTGTGCCTGTTGAATCTTGACAAAGTAAACATATGAGCTAACTTTTCCTTTTCCTTATCACCTTCTCTGCCAGGTCTGCCCTCCACCAGTCCCTTGGTTGGCAGTGTTAATTTCCCAGAGGCGGGTACGCAGCCTCAGGAGGAAATGAAGCTCAGACGTCCTGGAAATTACATCAAGCTGTGCACTGTGGCTTGCAGCTGTAACCTTTGCCACTCAGGAGTCTGAAATCTGAGAATTGTAGTTTGAAACCAATGCCGGGGGAAAAAAGAAAAAGAATCCACGAGGCTTCTATCTCCAATTAAAGCAACAAAAAAGCGTAAAGTGAAGGAGTCGCTGAGATGATGGAGAAGCGGACTTGAACTGAAACACTAGGCCAGACCATGAGGTGCTGACTTATAGGGCAAAACACAACCGGCACCAGCACACGCTGTCCACCTCAGAGCCAAATCCGTCCTCGGAATGAGTTCCCCCCTCCCCATTTCATCGCCCCCCTTCCTGTGGGCCTCTGGCCGTCTCTGAGTGGGTTTGGGGGTGTGTGGATGGGTTTGCTCCCCGCCACGTCCTCCCAGCACCCTGGCCAAGCCTCGTTCTCCCCCATCCAGCTGCGGTTCCTCCACCCCCCAGCCGGCAGCCGCCGCCCAGCCCACAGTGGCAGATCGGAGCTCTCTCTCAGCAGTCAGCATCCTCTTTATTTGAGCTCCGGTCCACACAGAAGACAGGTGTTTCAGGGTGTGTCGGCTTTCAGTCTCTGTAAAACACTTAGGCCTGAAGTTAGCTTACTCAAGTCCTTCCCTGGCTGCTATTTTTTTGCATGATGTTCTTTCCAGTGTATTTACTTACGCAGCTGGATTCGCGCTATTTTGGAGATAGGCATCTGAAAGCACCGTTTGGGGTAGGTGACTTTCTCAACACTAAGAACAAAAGCGGGCGCTGGGGGCTCGTGCCGGCAATCCTCACTCCTCAGCAGGCCAGGACCTGAGGACTGAGGCTCGAAGCAGTGAGGAAAATACATGAGGATCGTATCTCCAATTAACCAGCCAAAAGCTGGTCGTGGAACTGTGGGTCAAATGGTATAAATGAGCCCAGGGGCAGTGCCCAGACCCCGATCCTGAGCCCTACCACCAGCATATGCACACAGAATTAAGCGTGAAGTGAGATGAGAGTGAGTTTGAGATGGTGCACCTTAAATGATCTGAACAAAATATGAGCCATATGTAATCACAACCAGCACCAACACAGAGCACACCTTCACGTTGTCGGTAAGTTTCCTGTCTACTGGGACTTGAGCAGCCTCGCTTCCCTGGCTGCCTCTGTTGTTCCTCTTGGCTATTGGGCGTCAAGGGATTGGCATCCTGAAAGCATCACTGTGAGCCAAGGCATCTGCACCCAGGGTGCTCGCCCCTGCAGGGCCGGGTGCTGACACGCCTGCACAGCCAAGCCGTGCACTGAGTGGGACTCCTGACGCCATCGCGGCAAGCTCCCTGTTCCTAGATCCCAAGAGATGACATCGTCTCAGGCACCTGAACATCAGAACTGGACAATGCCTCTTCAGAACATTTCCAAGTTGCTAACAATTCATTACACATGCCCCTCCTTTCCCTCCCCTCAGGCATACATATTAAGCCTGGAGAAAGTGGCCCGGAGCTCTGAAGTCAGGCTGGGAATTTTTCATTGACCCTTCTTAAGAGTAACTCACCTTGTGCCATATTAGTAAAGACACATCTATAGCTGCAATAAGGAAATAAAAATGACTGTGGGTCCTTGTGTGTCTTAACAAAACGGGCGATGTTCATACATATTTCTACTTACATGTGTCCAGGATTTCTTCACTCTTGCCTGTGACATGTGATAAAGCTTCAAAGGCACACGGAAACCACCTCCTTGACCACGGAAGGAACGTGGCACCGTGTGGTCTTTCGCTGGAGATCCTGGACGATGTTCCCAGCCTGCACTTGGTCTGCCTTCCTCCCGTACACTTCCTGTCTCTTCTTGTTTCACCTCTGACTTAGCATACTTGTGGATTAACATCAGCATGTTTCCATCCTTAATATAGACTTATAAGTGAACCGGACCTCTCATTACTTCCTGCTTACAGCAATAACACTGTGATTATTCAAGGCAGGAAGTGGGGTATTGTGGTGTACCCTGGGTGCTTTTTCCATAAATGAATGGATGCCATGACTCCTCTAAAATGTCAAGGTTTCACTATTATCGTGTGTCAGACTGGAGCATCCGATAGTTCCCGGGATGGCCAATGCTAGTGCTCGCGTCTTCTTGAAAGAGGACTTCACTCTTCAACGTGCAAAGAGTATTCTTTGTTTACTTATTTTATTTTCTTGTGTGTTGGAACTGGTACGATAGCTTAAACTCAGAACGTGGGTGTTGTCGCTTAGCTTTATCTATCGCTTGGCCACTGGAACTGGCTTTTTGGTGATTCGTTGGAGATACGAGTCTAATAAAAGGATATTCCTGTCCAGGATGGCTTCCCATTGTGATCCTCAGAACTCAACTTTCCGTGTAGCCAGAATTACAGGCGTGAGCTACTGGTGCTGGACTCCTACAAAAAAAAATCCTCATTGGAACTGTTGATTCCATTTTCATCATAATATTCATTACAGGCACCTTGAGGATAATTAGTTGCCGTCTTTACATGCTGCCATTTGAATCCCTCCACTAGCAGGCTTTTGAGAGCAATGTTAAACAGAGAGGAGCTGACCACGCCCCTCTGCTGCGTGAGCAGAGGCGCAGACTCAAGGCTGATGGGATGCCGTGCAGGAGGTGTGGACCAAGGCCCTGGTGGTCCCCGGGACAAGACTAGGAATGTCTGTCTGTCTGTCTGTGCTCCTGGACTAAGCAGCACGGCCACAAGGAAAGCAGAAAACTTCATCCTCGGGGATCACACAGGATGGCCACCAGCTTCCTTCCCGAGTGCAGGTGGGTGATCGGCCCGGCTCGGGATGGCCGAGCCCCCACGATGGATCCCAAGTATAGTTCTGAGCCGGACTGCTGAGCTACGGTGGTGTTCATTTAGCATCCTCGTTGCCTGTGCTTCCCAGTGCACCCACTAACCCAGGAGGAGTGGAAGGGGAGGCGTCCTAGCCTTGCTCTGTGCGGCCTTTCCTGCGGGCAGAGCTGGAGGGGGAAGTTCCCTGGCTGCCCCCTGGCTGT
Organism: Perognathus longimembris pacificus; assembly: GCF_023159225.1. Classification (NCBI taxonomy): domain Eukaryota; kingdom Metazoa; phylum Chordata; class Mammalia; order Rodentia; family Heteromyidae; genus Perognathus; species Perognathus longimembris. The sequence continues at coordinate 1,113,616 of NC_063185.1, forward strand.
CTGCAGGACGCCTCTTCTCACCTGGCCGCCTTGTCACACACAGCCCAGTCCCTGGTGCCCAGCTCCCCAGGTGGCCGCCTTTGCCATCGCACTGACGGCTCCCCTTCGTCCTGGTCCAAGGCAGAGATTTAGGTGGATTTTAGGTGTGTTCAGTCCTTTGATAACTCACTCTCTGCCTTTTACTAAAGGTGCCAGCACAGAACATCCACGCCACATCTTGTGAATGTAGTATCGACCATCCTATTTTTAAAAGACAAAGGGGGGGGAATCTAAATTAATACCCTCAAAATGTGTGTGTGTGTGTGTGTGTGTGTGTGTGTGTGTGTGTGTGTACGCATTCACATTGCAATTTCTACATTCACCAATAGGACTGAATTCCTTGAAGGTGCTGGTGGATCAATTGTTTGTGTTGAGTTGACTTCCTTTCCTGTATTGGAAATGTTCTGGAGGTAGCGAACAAGGAAGGCTGGAATGGGAATATCTTCACCAGGCTTACCTGCTAGCTTAGCGGTGTGCTTTCGTTTTCTAGTTATCCTAAATTCGTTGTTCACTTCTTCAATATGTCTTCAAGATGCTGCTCATGAAGAAGACGGGGCAGAAGCCAGGCCTAGTGGCTGCTTTGCTCCTCAGAAAGCTGAGATCTGAGAATCCGGGTGTGAAGCCCCCAGGCAGACAAAACTGAGAGATTCCTTTCTCCCGTTAACGGGAAACAAACCAATCAAACAATGATAAAACGAATGGAGAGCCTGCCCGGCCTCAAGTGCTAGGGCACTAGCCTCAAGTGAAATAGCTAAGTGAGAGCAAGAGGCCCTGAAGGAAAAAAATCCCAGCTTAGACCCCAATCCCGCTTTACACTTCAGCACTCAGGAAATTCCCATTTATGTCTTCATTTCCAGCATTTCCTCTTCAATCTAGACCCATGATTCTAATAACTCATCTCAGAAGAAGAAGTTGAGTTTAAGCTTAATACGTTCTGCCACCGTTGGTGGTATGGCCGGAATCAGCTCTGACACGTTTGGTGGTGTGGCAGGAATCAGCTCTGACATGTTTGGTGGTGGGGAAGGCTGAGGTTCTGGTGCATTTGGTGGTATGGTAGGGCTCAGCTCAGTGTCATGTGGGAAGTAGTATCAGCTTGAATGCACAAGTCACCTCGGTTTTTCAGTGATGTTGGACTGAGGGTCATGTATTGAAGTAATCACTAGCACGTTTCTCAATAAAACACAAAGCCTTAATGACATGTGCAGAATTTCAGTAAAAGGTAGAAATTCTATGAAACAGCTGTAAGTGGCTGGCTTGTGGCTATAATAGAGATGTTATCTTTCAAGGCATTTATCTGTCAGAAATGCTGCAAAGGTAAGATTGACGATTCAAAGACATTTTTCTCTGAATTTAAAGGTTATAAATGAAATCCTATACTCCAGTCAGATTGGTAATTTTTAAAAGAATTTTCTTCAATAATCTCTTAAAGCATAAAAATAAGTTCTCCTGTTTAAGGCTATCGAGGGTCAACTGATTATGAAGTGAAGTACAAATGTCAGTGGGATTTTTACTGTGATGGTGATATTTTTGCAATTCGTAGTGGGGTTTTGTTTAGATTTGCTTTTCTTGCGTGGTTATGTATTTCATAGGTAGACCAGCCTCCCTCAATTTTAATTTTTCTTTAAGCCTAGTTATTGTTTCACCATGATTTTGAAGAATACAGGATATTTCATTAAACTATTTGCAGCACTGAAATAGGAACATTAGTCCAGCGAAGTCCCAATGATTGTCTAAGCCACTCCTGCTAAATCACCCTTGCTCACAGAGCTCTTTCTTCAACAAATGACAATAAAAATGGTTAATATTCTTTGAAAAGTAAAGAAGGATTCATTTTTAAATTCTGCCCTGTATGTACCTGTTGTGTGGCCACTCCAGAGAGTATTTACTGATTCATTGTGTGTAGCTGTTTATCCACAGGTCTCCTCCTATGGGCCTTCCTCTCCTCCTCCACACACTACTTCCTCTCTCCCTTCCTTCCTCCCCTCCTCCCTTCCTTCCTCCTCTCTTCCTTCCTCCCTCTCCTCCTCCCTTCCTCCCCTCCTTCCTTCCTCCCCTCTTCCTTTCTCCCTCCCTCCCTCTTTCCCTTCCTTCCTTCCTTCCTTCCATTTTCTTCTCCTCATTTCTTGCTTCCCTCTTTTCTGACTGCTTTCCTTCACTCAGGTGTGTGTGCCGGGAGAGTCAGTGTGCGTTCTGTAGCTCACTTAGTGAATGTCTTTGAGTTTGGAAAGATGATGAACTGTACTGGGAGCAATGGTGCCATTCCATTTGGTTATGTTTAATCTTTATCATTTGTTTCTGACATGCTTCATGCAATGCAAATTTCACAAAGCATATGCTAAATGTTTGTTGAAACACAATGAAATATCGGAGCCTAAGAAGCAAAGGGATGAGGAGACAGGGTGATTCATGATTTTGATGTACTATTCCGTAATGTCAGGTCAAATATAATAAGACCACATAAATGGTACCAAGATTTTTAAATGTAGAGTCTTTGTGGGTCAATTCATAAACCAATGCTAACAAATACATGTTTCAGTGGTACTTGCCTTCTGCTTTTTGGGTATAAGTAGAAAATGAAAACTTCAATCATGATTGAATATTCAAATGTTAGACAATATAAATAGAAATGTTAGACAATATAAATGTTAGACAATATAAAATAGAGAGCTTACTAGATTTTTAGGTATTAAAGGGAATTGATTTAGCTTATGATAAAATCAGGAAAGGCAACTTGCCACGTGTGCTTGCTTTTCTCCACAGTTAACTTCATGTCTTTCTTAGTCACGTGGTGCTGTTTGTACTGTACAGTATAATGTGAACTCGGGAGTGACCACACTTCCTTCCTGTGCTCGCGATGAGATTTTTTTTCCACGTCAATTTTAGGGTTGATTTTTCTATGACTCTGAAAAATGCATAGGGGGATGACATCGAATCTATAGATCTGTTTGAGTAGTATTATTATTTTCATATATTAACTCTGCTGATCTGAGAACATGGGAAATTTGTCTATTTTCTAATGTCTCAGGATGTTTTCTTAATTTCCTTCTCACTGTAGTTTTGTGGCCGACAGGAAAAGCTACTCATTCTGCATATTGATTTCACGTTTCACTTTTCTGAATATCTTTATCAGGTCTACACAGAGCCAGAGAGTGAGTGAATCTTCACCAGTGACTCACAGACTCGATTCCTCTGCCATGCTCTGAGCAGCTCACACGATTGCTAACACATGACCCAGGTCCACAGCTCCTGACACGGCAGACAGAGAGCAGATTCAGGAGTGGGCTTTCTTAGGAATGTTCCACCAAAGTGAGATACAGTTTTGTACAAAACAAAAGAAGGAACTGTAACTGTAACTCCCCTGTACATCACCTTGACAATAAAAACATTTAAAAAACTAGATTAATCAATTAAAAATTAAAAAAGAGGAAATCTTTTTATTAAATCCATGAATATAAAGTTAGTTGATGAGATATTTCAAAATAAACTAACATGAAAATATCCCAGGCTATATTTGGGGCTGAGTTAGAATATTGAAGATCAATATTTTTTGGAACCCGGAGGTTCTTGGTGTGGATGTTCTAGAATCTGGACGTTCTTAGAAATACTAGTGCTAATCCAAAACCTCATATGGAATAATAGAAGACCTTGAGTACCAAAAGGAATCCCTAGCAGGAAGAAGAGTGCTGGAGGAATATCAAAACCAAGCTTCAAACTCGATTACAACGCTGTAGTTAAAAATCAGCTTGGTAGTGACACGAGAATAAGCCGAGGACCAATGGAATAAAATAGAAAACCCAGAAATGAACCCGCAGACCTATAGCCACCTAATGTTTGATAGGGAATCCAAAAAGGCAAGATGGACGAAAGAGAACCCTTTCAGCATACGGTGCTGGCAAAACTGGTTATAGCTGTACAGAAGGCTGAAGGAAGAGCTTTATATATCACCCTGCACCAGAATCAATTTGAAATGGATAAAAACCTCCATGTCAGACTAGATTCCTGAAACCTTTACAGAAAGGTAAAGGGGAAACACAGGGGCTCTCTGGCACAGGTCAAAACTTCCTAAGTAAGGATCCAGAATCACAACGAATCGAAGAATCACAAGCCTCGCAGGACCCTAACTCTACCTCTGTGTGGCAGTAGAGGTGATGTTCTGTATTTCCTTCCACCAATCCAGGATCTGCTAGGGTGGGTACATTCCATTGCTTTTTTAGCATCTTTTGGTGATGAGATGAAAGTAAATAAAATACTTGTTCCTTCCAGGCCAGCGCACAATTACAGATGTGTGGTGGAGTTGTGTAGGGCTGGTCCTCTCACCAGAGAGCAGAGTCGGTGAGGTAAAGGCAGCCAGCCTCACCCTCCGTGCAGCGTTATCCACGGCCTTGATGCTCACCCATGACAATCTGAAAGCTCTGGAATGAAGGAGAAGGTGCGGATGTTCTGTAGGATAGGAGTCACTAGGAAACGTGAATGTCATGCAGCCTCTACGTCTGACCACCTGATTTTGTTGATGTAGTTATGCCCCTGGGCCATTTGCTCATTTTCACTATCTTAAAGCACATACAGGAAAATTGACTTTTTTTTTTTTTTTTTTGCCAGTACTGGGGCTGGGACTCAGGGCCTGAGCACTGTCCCTGGCTTTTTTTGCTCAAGACTAGCACTCTGCCACTTGAGCCACAGCACCACTTCCAGCTTCTTCTTCTGTTTTTTTTTTTTTTTTATGGTGCTGAGGAATCGAATCCAGGGCTTCATGCATGCAAGGCAAGTACTCTGCCATATTCTCAGCCTGAAAATTAACTTTTTAAGTTCAGAAACTGAAAATAAAATGAGTCTTCAGAAGTACAAGTCACATAAATCTAGTAGAGTGATTAATATATGTTATCTTTACTACTGACTTGAAAGAGACAAGAGTACAAAGAAATTTCTAGAAAGAGGTCTAGAAAGAGAAGGCTAAGAAGCGCTACCTCTCAGTCTTTTCTCAGTAGTATTCTTGCTATTTTCCTTTCTCTATCACCATCTTATGAAAAAAATTAATATACTTGGGGCCCTTGATTTTCAAAGAAAATAGTCATTTCAAGGTCCCTCTTATGAAGGGGTCAAACATTTGAGCTATTTCCACTGCAAAGCCGCAGCCTCTGTAAACGCATGTACACGCGGCTGACTACCTGTGAATTACCATATTGAAATCCAACAGAATTGTGTGTCAATAAAGCAGCTTCATGCATGTCAGATTTCTGAGTTCTTTTGCCCTCACATTTTCCCTTCTCATATTGGCTACTGATTGTTTAAGTATTTTCTCTTTTTCTTCATTCCTTTTTATATTTCACAGTCCCCCCCCTCACCCCCAGACTCAAATATACCTCGGCCATTTTTGTTCATTGTGCCTTACTCTCAGTCTACATGTATTTCCTTGACACACCCTTTTGGTAGTTTGCTGAATGTGGTTGGACTCGTTTGCTTACATGGAGGAGTGAAGACCGTGAGCCAGATGCCTTTGCAGTTGGACAGCGGGAACACAGGGAGAGGGATGGACCAGGTGGGTGGACTGCCTGTACCACAGCATAGGCAGAAAGGTCCAAATGAAATCACCCCAGTCAAACCAGTCCACGTTAATTATACTTAAGACTTTTTTAAGTCGTTGCAACAAGTGAACATTGTATAAAATATAGTTTGATAGTTACTCAATTCTGTCAGATGTGTCCAAGTATACAAAACAGTCCTGGTGCTGCCTGTTATGACCAAAAGCCTAGGAGTGTTACATATTTAGGTGGTTGTGTGTTGAATAATACTCAGATACATTGCACGATGGTTAAATCAACTTGTGTCTCTCCATGAATATTTGACATTTTACCTTGGTGCAAACTTTCTGAACCTTTTCTTCTTATTTCTGAAATGTAGAAGTTTAATAAATTGACCCACATTGTCTCCCATCTTTTTTCTTCTGTTTATTGATTATGCTATGTGTATATTTTGAGCTCATCAACTTGTTTAAAAAATTACAATCACGTTACATAGGGCTACTTTGAGGGCCAGAAGGAAAAAAAATCTGTGGAAGATCAAAACAGAGGGAAAATGCAAAGAAGGAATGTGTTTAATTAAGAAAACCGCTTAGAGAGGAACAGATGGAAATCTGCCATTTAACTAAATTACATGCTTCTATTTTTTCCTGGATGGAATTCATCCTATCCTTGCTTCCAAAGAAAAAGCAGTATACTAATTAAGTTATTTTAGTTATCAACTTCAAAGTCTCAGCAGCTCTTCCATTCTTCCTTCTAGACATATTTTTTTTTTAATTTCTCCTTGCTATTTCATTAGTGAAAAGACTTTTCATTGTATGGCATTGACAATGTGGTAGCCAATTTTTAATTACTATTCTTCAATAACATGGAAGAACCACATAAGCAAAGTTTTAAATAGAGACTAGCTCAGTTTTACCTCCCAGGATGTACATTTTTCCAATTCAAACAAGCAAACCCAGACAGATCTACAGTAAGTTATGACCTCCCTAACCTTCCTGTCTGAGAGCAACATCCCAGGCAATCTGTCAGAACAATTTTCTCAAACAGGAATCCTGGCAGCAGCTCAGACATGTGTCACAGGATGGGATGTTTGCATTATTCTTGATATTATTCTGAATGCTGCTTTCTTTTACCATTTTGTTTTACGTTTCTGAATTCCTGAATTCAAGGCCTTGGCACTGTCCATAGCTTTTTCACTCAAAACTAGCACTGTACCATTTGGCCCACAGCTCCATTCCCAGTGTTTTTTTTTGTGGCTAATTAGAAATCAAATGCCTTGCAGACTTTCCTACCTAGACTGACTTTGAACCAAAATTCTCAGATCTTAGCCTCCCCAGGAGCTAGGATTGTGGCCATGAGCCAGCAGTGGCAAGATTTAAGTTTTCTTCATAGCAATGCGTCTAAAGAATATTATAGAATGTGTATGACAAATCTAAACAGAATATTGTGTTTTAAATATTGCTTATTTCAAAGTAAATCTACAAATCGATATTGTACTTATAAGCCTATGAGTTGAACTGAAAACCCTTAGTACAAGAAGATGAAGATTATAATATATAATAAGAAGAAAATAACTTGACACAACAATGATATGGAGGGTGAAAGACCTAACGAAGAACTGCAAACAAATAAAAGTAGAAACTTTATGATCTGAGAAATCTCACTGAATCCATTACTCCATCTATGTTATAAAACGTTAGGAAACACGAACTCGTGAAATACATGAAGATAAATGATAAAAATAGGAAACCGTCAGGCCCACAGGTTAACTCAGTCATCAGCAATTAAGCTTTCCATGTCCCTGTTTAATGCAAGTATTTGGCGACCTCATCACTAGTCTCAGAACAGCCCTAGCAATGAGCTTGGTGAATGCCGTGATTGTGGATTTTCTGGGGAATTCTGCCCATCTCTGCTGGGTTCCTGAATGGCTGGAGATCACTGCCTTGAAGCACCCAGCTGACCTCCATGTCCCTCCCAGCAGAGAGCCGATCCCCCTGGAGCCTGGCCAGCCTCATGGCTGAGGACAAAAGCCACCCAGGCCAGTGTTTCTGCTTCTGCCTCCCTCCAGCAGCTTCAGCGGTGGCTCCCGAGTCCAGGGCCGCAGGCCTTGTGCTCAGGCCCCAAATGTCCTTCTCCTCACTCACGCCATGTGCACACTTGCTGCTGTTCCCATTGTCCTTGCTTGGAAAATGTGTACCCTTAATTTGGGAGTTCTGATCGCTGGTCTCTGCTCAGAGCAAGATGAACTACTGCTTCCATAGGAAGCAATACATCTAGTGAGTAGGCTGACTAATGAATCTAATGCACAATGGACAATTTTCCATTTTCTCCATCAATTTACCGCTTTCTTTACCAACTTTGCCTTCATTTATTTAACAATACTTACATCTGATAAATTTGGTTTTACAAAATTCAGTTGCCTATTACATTTGCCTTAAATAACTATTGATCTATCTACCTAGAAACGATTTTCCATGTATATGATATTTTATATTTTATCACTATATATTGCACAATTATATATCACTTAATTGTGCTTTATATTAAGATACCTTCAGTTTGTTACCTTTAGTAACTAGAATGAATGAAGCTAAATGCCTAATACTGCCATTATGATAAAGTTCAAAGAAAAATCACCCCAGCTTTACAAATGACCCTAAATGATTGTCACCTTGTTTCTTATTCATAGAAATATCTGCAGGAATTCTGGAAAATTAAAATTAACAAATAAGAACTTGTGATAATTGCAAGGTATTTGTCCTAAATCATGAATAAATCTGACTCTATTTGCAGGCTTACTTGAGCTCTCCAGACATGGCCTAAGTTATATTTATTAGTTTGGAAACAAAATGTAAAGACTTTAATCTTTTTATAAATTTATTTTATTTCATGTATGCATTGGTAGCGGTAGCAATACACTGCAAGGTACACAAAGATATACACATAAAGTGCTTGTCAATATGAGATATAGAATATATACATATAGGTTCTAGTTTATATATACTTACGTGCATATATACTTCTGTATATGTAGATTTTTATTTTGTTTGCTTGCTTTACTGTGATTTTGGGCGGGGCCTTAGAATAGGCAAGCAAGAGCAATCTATAAATGACTTACGAGTTAAAAAATAAAATGGCATTCTGGACGAGATAAAGTGCCCTTAAAACTAACCTCCTGTGGTTATAGCCCTTTGTGAAATATAAAGTCCACATTTATAGTGCTCATGGAAAATACCCCTATGGGGGCCCAAATGAATCAGACCGTCTTCTGGAATCTTCACGGAAGAGGAATGGAGAATGTCGGGGTTCATTGAGGAAAGCGCACTGCAAGAGCTGGGGGGCTGCTTGCTCTATTAGTCATCCACGGAGAGGAGAGGAAGGGGGGCTAAGGTGCTGTTTGGCCAAGAGGAAGGAAGTTGGAGGACAGAGAAAGGAAGGGAAGCTGCCCTGGCATTTTCCTGGGTCTAAGCTTGATTTTTCTGTGAGGCCCTAATTCCTCTGAGCCGTGAGATGACTGCGGTGCTCATAATCCCCACGCTCTGAGGAGGTGTGAATCAATTCTGCTCTGTGTGAACATGACAAGGTTGTGCAAAGTCTTCTCCAAATCACCTCTACTCACTTCCTTCAGAACCCTGACCAGCACTTTGCAGGCAAAGGCAGCAAAAGGGTTTAGTGCATAAAGGAAAACTCTTTATCCATCAGCACGTACATGCATACATAGAACAAGAACATGCATCAGTACATACATGCATACATAGAACAAGAACATGCACCAGCCTTTAATATGACAAAGTGCAAATGAGAAATAACTGCACCTTTCCCTTCAGCCCTCAGGGCAACCAGTGCATGAGGCCCTGCATGAGAACCCAGAACTCAGGGGAAGCACTGTAATGGAGGCCCTGCATGGAGAACCCAGAGCTCAGGGGAAGCCCTGTAATGGGGGAGACCTGGGGAGGAAGGTCTGCTCCCAGCTGGTGGGGTGTGAGCCAGTCCACTGCAGCCAACCGTGGCATGGACGGGCCTCAAACAACTAAACACGAACATGCATGTGGCCCAGACGCCCCACTTCAGGTGAAGGGCGAGCAAGCAGAGGCTGCTCACTATGGAAATGTCTGCTGCAGTCCAGTGTGCTGGCCACGGCTCACACAGCCACGCTCCAGAGCCTGCCATCACGTCATGCACTCACAATCCACAGGACACAGGAGGCTCCTTTCCTCAGCCTTAAGAAGAGTATAAAGCATTGTCGTTTCTGGAAACTGGATGGAGCTGGAGAGCATCCAATAGAGCATCCATGAAGACAAATATCCATGCTTTCTCTCAACTACAGGAGCCAGGATAACGCAACACCAAGCAAAGCCCAAGGTCACAACAAGGTCATGAAGGTAGAGGAAAGAGCATGGAGCCGAGGAGGGGGAGGAGGCGGGCTGAGGAGAGGGGGAAGGGGAGGAGGAGGAGGAGGGTTGAAGAGAGGGGGAAGGGGAGGAGGAGGACCAGGGCTGAGGAGAGGGGGAAAGGGAGGAGAAGGAGGGTTGAGGAGAGGGGGAGGGGAGGAGGAGGAGGAGGAGGAGGAGGAGGAGGAGGAGGGTTGAGGAGAGGGTGAAGGAGAGGAGGGGGAGGAGGAGGAGGGCTGAGGAGGGTGGGAGGGGAGGAGGAGGAGGGATGAGGAGAGGGGGAAGGGGAGGAGGAGGGGGCCTGAGGAGGGTGGGAGGGGAGGAGGAGGAGGAAGAGGAGGAGGAGGAGGAGGAGGAGGAGGAGGAGGAGGAGGAGGAGGAGGAGGAGGAGGAGAAAGAGGAGGAGAAGGGCTGAGGAGAGGGGGAGGGGTGGAGAAGGAGGAGGTGGTGGGGGGCTGAGGCAGGAAAGGACACAGAAGGCAGCAGAGCCGGTGGATTTGTCCACACACACTGTGCTCCTCTATGCTAGTGTCATGGTGAAGTCCTCACCACCCACAGTTAATGTGCCCAGCAAATCATAACTAGGATTTCTATTATAACCTTTTATGTTTTTGTGGAAACACAACAGGAATTTTTGAAAGTAGCCACCCTGAGAATAACAACTACTTTTTAACAACACTTAAAGGTAAACATTTAGGTATGCCATCTTATGGTATCATGCTTCCGCATGTGCTACCATTAAGCGGAATCTGTCCACTCAGGAAGCATCCCGAGGGGAGAAGGAAATCTGTACAGTCAAGGCAGACAGTTCTGCTGCACCAGAGTGTATCTAACATAACTGCAAAGTGGAAACAACTATTAAGAAGATTAGAATGACCAGATACTAAGTTCTTGTTTATTTCCTTATTATATAATTATCTACAACCAGTGCTTGTATGCCCTGAAGCCGAAGGGAGAATGAAGAAATGATTGGCTCTAAAAGTAAGACTTCACTTTGACAGGAAACTCCCAAGTAAATGTCCCCTCGGTACAGATAGAAAACCCCCCAGGTCTCAGCACCTTGTCCCTCACTGCAAGTCCCTTCAAGAAACTCGGTGAACTCATCCCCAGCTATTTGTGGAGTAGAGACCTGGAAGCTTAGGTCTGGAGGCATGGATTGGTATAAAGCTTCAATGAGATCATGTCAACAAATAAACCAGGCTTGCTGGTCTAGGCCTGTAATCCCAGTTACCTGTGAGGCATGGGTAGAATGAATGTGTAGTCAAGGCCAAGCGAAGGCCAGAATGCGAGGTTTGTTTATTTAGTTATTTACTTATTTAAAAATAGCTGAAGTAAGGGCTGGCTGCATGGTTCACATGGTAGAGCACATAGCTAGCAAGGATGAGGGCCTAAGACCAATTTCCAGCACTACCCAAAACCAAGAAAGAGGAGGAGAGAAGGATAGGAGGAGAGGCTCGGTGGTGAGGCTGTCAGAGGCTGCTGGCCACGTGTCATCACAGCCCCGATGCCCCACTCCGTGCTCCCTATGTTGGAGTGGAAGTCCTCCCTTTGATTGTGTAGATCGCCCTATGAGTCTCACAGATAATGTCTTCTCTCTATCTGGTCTGGTTTCCAGCAGCAGTCCTCAGATCTAGGCCTCAAGGGGAGCGAGGAGGAATCCAGGCATGAGCCACCGGTGCGGGCTGCTTATCTGGTTTCATCTTCCTTTACAGAAGAAAGACAATAAGCTGTGTCGTGTTTCCTCTCTCCTGAGCAAGTAAACTTGAACCCTCCACTTGCTCCATCAAATGCAGAATAGCCAGCTGATTGTGAGGGTGATGGAGATGCCACAGCCCGTATTCTCTTAGTGTGTTTAGGCTTGTGCACTGGCATCTGAGCCGCTTTCCCTGCCTTACAAGTGACATAGCACATTTTAACCAGAGGAGAGAAAGCTCCAAATGTTGAGTGAAAATCTAATTAGCTCTCAATTGACTGACCGTTACATTAGATACTGCAAATGCCTTCTCCTAAGTCATTAGAAATTCACATGAATTCAGTAACAACATTGTTCAAAGACAGCTTGTTTCATCTAAGAAATACAGTGGAAAAATTCTACAAATACTAGTATGGACAAAAATTATATGTATGTATGCATGCATGCAACATATATTTACATATACTACATAATATATACTCTATACTCTATGTATGTATATATGCTATATATTTGCATAGTAAATATATCAGGGTAGTAAGTATGTACATATACACACACTATAATTCTTTCTATTGTATAGACAAGAATATAATATTACATATCATTACATATTACATATACATATATGATATAATGTAAATATGTTGTATGACAGCATTTAATGTTAATGGAAACACTCAACAAACAAAATTATCTGCACGCTGTCTGCCTATTGCAGTTGACTGCCTCATTTATCAGATTATGACACTGAGATGCAGAAATGAGTACAGCAAGAAAGAACCAGAGCCAAGATGGCAGATGGGAAGAGCGGTTTCCCTAGGGAACATGTGCATGTCTACCCAGAGCTATACAAGAATAATTCTGTGTGTGAGTGAGGGAAATTCTGTTAAGCTGACAAAACTTATGAAAGGAAAGAAGAGAGAAAGAGGGAGCAGGAAACAGATAGGCAGGAAATGGAGAAAGGAAGTGCAGAAGCAAAGAGAAAATGACATCTTAAGGAATAAGAGAAGAAATCACCAATTATTGACTGTGCATGTCAACTTTTATATGATTTGTAGAATTTGAATGATTCCAAAATCGTCCCTAATTATTATGGTTTTCATGCACAAAGGAAGTCAAACCCCAACTAGGAGAGTAAGTTTTGGTAGTGGGCTGGTCTAGGATGATGCTTACTGTCTCTGGAACTTAGAGAATGTGGTGTTCTGGTCCTCACCTTCTCACAACCCAACAACCTGACCCAACAACCTTTAAAGGATGTTCATCTTGATTCTGTCCATCCACTCTTCTGATTTGCCATTGGCATTCTGGAGCAGAAGCTTTTTTGAAGGTGGAAGAGACTTGCTTCCCCCTGAGAAAGTCCCTGGGAGTGAAAGCCAGGCGCAGGAACGCTAGACTGGGCTCCACAGAGCCGCTTCCCGCACAGGAAATATGGTGCATCTCTGATTCTGGAGGAAGTTTAGCAACAGAAAGACTCAGCTAACTGCATGTCCTCTTTCGCTTAGGAGCTGGATGGAGATGGACAATTGCAGATGGAAGTGGAAAGGAACTGTGCACATTAAATCAGAGAGTGTAGATCCTGCCACATTGTCCATTTGTGTTTTTTTTTCCAAATATTTGTGAAAACATGTCTTGATAACTGAGTAAATTAAGCATTAAGTGTTCACAAATAATTTCTAAAGAAGTAGAGCAAGTCTACTCAATGGCATTTCTGAGAGTGAATGTTTTAAGATTTTCTTATTTCTTAGAGGGGTTCTGGCTGCAGGTTTCTTACCCATGAAATGAACTGGTTGTTGTTGTGAATGTTGATCAACTCTGTGTTTTACTCAGTTTCGAAGCAGAGGCATTGAGGCAAAGACTAGAAGAGCCACTTTCAATAATAACACATTCTTGTCTCCCCAAAGATCCACATCCGTAATAAAGCTGTGGAAGAATTCTGCATGTCACTTGCTTTACTTCGGCAACAATTAGGAGCAAATGCAAGTCAAACACAATCAGCATTTGTGAGGCTTTGGTCTCATTCGTAGATGCAGTAGCATGCACATCTGCAGAGGGAGTAGTCTTCATTCCTGGGTATTTCACAAGCCAGCCATCTCTAAGCACCTGGAGTTAGGGAAACTTGGGACCATGACAGTCATTTCACACCTACTAGCTCAAAGCACATGCAGGGGCCCAGAGAAGAGATGGCACCAAGCTGACCGGGCAGCTGAGGGTGGCCCAGCCGCCCCCAGCCACCCTCATCCACCCCCAGCCTCCTCTAGCCACCAGCCTTGTGCCGGCACAGGCAGAAGTGGGTGAGAGCCTGCTCTGATCCCACTCACCTGGCGGAGAGAAAGGACGGAGTGCAGCCTTAGGGATGAAGGGGACGCCCTGCCCTTCCCTTGTGCTGTGTGAAGTGTGATTAAGAGACCGGAGGATTGCTGCCGTTACATAGACCTTTGCTGAGGGTAAGCGAGCTTCTCCAATACTGCAACTATATTTTGCATATGCTTACATGAGAATGAATCCACCCTCAAATCACTGCTCAGGGAAAAATAGAAATGCTACCGCAGATTGAGGAGTATGATCTTGTCAAGAAATTTAGATTGAATTTTCTCACATTTTCATCCAATCCATCAAACAGAAGGGTCCTAGTGATTTTCATTAATGTGCTACATAAATATCATTCTTACAGCACCTGTCTTTTAAATGCAGGATTCCTATTCCCTTCTTGGGTTCATTCTAGAACATTCTATGGTAAGAAGCAGACCACCTCAAGCCTTCCACGTGACACATCTGCATATAACTTACTCTCTCATAATGTGGCCTCCATTTCAAGAGGGTTCCATAAATAACCCCATCCCTTCCATGTGCTCATGAACTCATGACACAGAAACACCCTGGGGAAAAAGAAGAAGGAATTGGCCCTGCGGCTGACCCTGTGCGTGGTGCAGTGCTGGCTTCCATCCCTTCCTGTCCCTTCTCAGCTAGGGTGCGCTGTCCCTGGGACGTGTTCTTAGAACCGTGGGAGCCGCCACGGCCCTGAGTCCTGTGTGGGAGTCCATGCCTTTGTGCCCTCCCAAGAGCCGACTGCCCACCTCAAGGTGGTCCACTTAGGTGTCCGCTTCCCAAGCTTCCCTTCCTTGGGTATCATCCACACGGAAGGAATTTAGGGTCTCCACTGAAATCTGCTGAAGAATGTTCACTTCAGAATAGTCCGTGCTTGCTTAGAAATTTCTCCAGCTTGTGACTCAAGATGGTAGATTTATGCTATTCGTGGGCAGAGTACAGGCTTTATTTACAGGCTACACTTTAAATGATTCTGTGTGTCTGTGCCAGTCCTGTGGCTTGAACTCAGGGCAGGGCACAGTACCTGAGCACTTTGCCCAAGGCCGGTGTTCTACTACTTGAACTGCACCTCCACCTCAAGCTTTTGGTGGTTGGAGGTAAGAATCTCAAAGGCTTTCCTTCTCTGTGGTGGCTTCCCACCACAATCTTCAGAACTCCACCTCTGAGCTCTAAGATTACACGCTAGCCAGAGGAATTTAGGCAACACGTTTATAGAAACAAAACAATGCTGGGAATTTATCAGAAGTCACTGGAAGATGTGGTCACTGGAAAGCTGGAAAGGACAATTAAATCAGGTAAAGCACATCACGCTGTGCCGTTCCCTGGGTGTCCTGTCCCTCATTACTGAGCAGCAAGGCGCCACACCTCTTCCTAAGGTGCTCTGCCCAGCCCCCACTTCACGCTCCCGTTCACTGCTGGAACTGCTAGATAGCAGGGAGAAGATGGCCATCCTGAAACAGGGCAGGGCATGTGAACCTTCCAGTGGAGCCACTGCACTGGGGAGAAGACAGGCACTCTAAGAAGCAATGCCGTCATCCTCTGAGGACACCCAGGCTGGTCCTTGGGGAACATCCATCCCGACGTGCACCTGTGTTTGCCCAGGGCTGCAGCCCGGGGGCCCTGTCTCTCTGCATGCACAGGGTCTGAGGTCCTGCCCCACTCCCTTCAGAGAGACCAGGCCCAGACTCAGCACAGCCAGAGGGAACAATCTTCCCTTCCTGTCTCTACATCTCTGAGAGGATTACCCATTTGTGGCTCATTATCATTTCTTCACAATATGTGCAATAATAGTGGGATAACTCTCCCTCATCCCCCGGGCAAACTGGCCAAGCACAGTCCCTTATTTCTTTGGAATGAACAAGAAGGCCATCACCAGGCCACCCTGAGCCAGCCAGTGTCTCTCCATACCGTGCTCACTGCTGGGGTACCCTGTCCTGCGCAGTAGACTCTGATCTGTGAGTTCATGGTAGGGACGGTGAGCCTGGGAATTAACTACCATGGGGGTCTAAACCTGGGAGGTGCAATTGAGAAGGAAACAGACCAGGAGATTCAGGACCAGAGGTGTGCGGCACTGCCCCGAGAGGCGTGGGGTGCTGCCCCGAGAGGCTTGCAGCACTGCTCGGAGAGGCCTGTGGCACTGCCCCTAGAGCCCTGCCTGGTCTGGAAGCAGCAAACCCCAATGTTTCCACAGGAGTCGGTGCTCAGACCTGAAGCTAGCATGTATGCTTTCCACTGTTCACTGGAGGAATTCTGACAGGCAACTGGGACCTGGAGGGAGAGCATAAGATTGGATGTGGTGGAGAGAGAGGGGCAGGGAGACACACATACACACAGAGAGGGAAAGAGAGAGAGAGAAAGAGAGAGAGCTCCCTTCAACCACAGCATGAAAATGCCTGCACCACCTCCCTCCTGTCACCTCCCCTGTCATCACCTCCTGTGTCACCTCCCTTGTCATCACAAGAGAGTGTCCTCACCTGCTCTCCTGAAGATGTAAAGGGCCTGTCCTTTCCTGTCCTATCTAGGGAATAAGAAAATATAAATGAAATATCCACAGCTTTAGGACAGATCAGCAAAAGCAAACAACGATTAGAAAATACCTGCTGGGATACGGAATTACACACCACCCCATGGGGCCTATAGTAAAGCTGTAGAGAGCAGGATGGAAGAGAGAGAAAGAGAGAGAGAGAGAACAAGGATGTAGGGAAATCAGGAAACGTTGTGCTAGAATCTGGAAGCTAGAGCACAGAAAGGATTTTGAGAGCAAGGAGGGCCTCGTTTCATTTCAAGCCCACAATTAAGGTGGCATTGAGAAACGGATAATAAAGGCATATAAAAGTATGATGCAATAGTTTCAAAGTTAACGATAAATACAACAAATTCATTCTGAAAAAAAGATGAAAATTACCAAGATGTGTTGTACTCATCAATTGGCATTTGAATTGCAACATCATTGTCTCACTATCTAAATGTGGGAATACCAAATTTGAGAGACACAGGGTAAAAAAAGACAAACAATTACAAAAGCAATACTTGCAAAACTGTTTGGTGTAAGTGAACTGAACACCTCTGGAGGGGGAAGGGAAAGGGGGAGGAGGGAGGGGGGTATGAGGGACAAGGTAACAAACAGTACAAGAAATGTATCCAATGCCTAACGTATGAAACTGTAACCTCTCTGTACATCAGTTTGATAATAAAAATTTGAAAATAAAAAAATAAATAAACTATCAAAATTACAAATAACAGAGCCGAATCCAAGCATCCCTCATGAACTTCTCCCACACACAAAAAAGAAAGAAACTAGTAACTCTATTAGGAAGAATCATATAACCTAATTCAGCCTAAATATTTAAGGGCCAGATTAGTGGCCTCCCTGCCCAGGTGGAAGCACTAAGAGGGGTTGCTAAGAGACAGAACTGCTGCAATGCAATTCACATTTAAGATGAAACTCCTCAAGCTTGGACCGGTTACAGGCCCAGGGCGGGAGTGGGGAGCAGACAAGCAAGAGTCACTAGTGGTTGTTAGGGCCTTGTGTTTGTCTTGGAAACATCAGCCCTGGCAACTTTTCTCTACTTAGAACAATTTGCCCATTTACGGGAAGAATACAGTTTGGGAGACAGCTGCAGGGCATTGTCTGTCTACCCAGGGGATGATGGTCTCCAGAGAGAAGGTCTCCAGTCATCCCAAGGTGTGGTGCTGCAGGAGAGAATGAGGCTGGTAAGCAAGGGACCAGGCCCGGCCAGGAGCAGGCAGCTCTAGTGGAGGTATCTGCTCTCTGTGTGGCTTATTCTACCTGCTTGGTTTGGACTGTTTCAACCTATTGTGCAGCTTCCACCTATCACACATCCATTCAGGACAAGGCTTGAATGGAGAAAATGGAGCCAGATCACCCAAGGCTCTTGATATTGAATGAAGCACCAAAAAGCCAGAATTAGAGCTGTGGCTCAAGTGAGAGAATGAGACTTGAGTGAAATACCAAAGGGGCACTGCCCAGACCCTGAGTTCAAGCCCTAGGACTGACATGAAAAAAAGTTAGATGAGGAGGAGAAAATGAATTTTTTTACATTATGTATAAGTGTTACCTCAGAGTAAGAGATGGGCATCTTTAAAATAATTCTATGCATGACAAGGAAAAGGCTGTGGACTTTTATGTCCATACCCATGAAAATTATTAATGTTTTCGATGCTCCCTTGCATTAGAATTGTCCTTCCCTGTGTAATGTGACTCAAGGTAGGTGTTTCTGTGAGACCAGGCCTCCACCTCTATCATGTCTTCATTCTCCTTCTTGCCAGATCAGTCAGTTTCAGGCTGAAGCCTAGGAAATTAAAATATGGCATGTCCATGGATAGAAATCCTTTAGTCCAATCCTGGGTGACACATTAGATGTCTTCTTCTATATTGTTTGGCCTCTGTGTGACACAACTGGCTGATTTAATGCAGCAGCTCAAAAGAAAACTGACTGAAGGATGTGTGCTCTATATTTGTATTTTGGAACAGATTCTCATTATTAAGAGTGGCTAGAATAGACAACTACATAATAAGAATTGAACTTACCTTGGTACAGAATTCCCAATGGAAGGGATCCAGAAAAGAGTCCCCGATGACGTTTGACACGTGGGGCTGGGAGCACACGAGAACTCCAGCTTAGTTTGTTCCAAGAAAGACAGGAAGTGTCATCCAAGGATTCCATCAATGACTAAGACCCATGTTCACCATTATTATTGTGAAAAACAACAATAAGAAAGCAGTTCCAAGCTCTCAGTGTTACAGAGCAGTCCCAAGACATCCACACCCATGGGGCAAGAACACCCCACCCCAGGGGGCGGGAGGCCCTCCCCCACCTGCTCTTCCTTCTCCCCCTCCCCTGCGCTGCACAATGCAGGCCTGGCCCCGGGCCAGCCATGGCTCCTGACCCTCCCTGCTCTCTCCATTTGCCTTACAGAACATTCAGATGTGTGCTTGTACTCCAGACCTTGTGCTTTTTCATGTGACTTGCAAAATGAAAACTACTCTGCAGACGTGCTTATTTTCACTGAGCTTCCAGCTAAATCCTGCACAGTCAAACAAATTAAGCAGACGGCAGACTTAAGTGTTAAAGATAGAGGGAGGGGAGAAAAAATACAGGGAAAAAATTCTTTGGATAAATTAGAATATAAGCAACAATATGCTGAAGAGAGATGAATCAGAGGTTAAAGTCACAGAGAACCTCCAACATTTTTAGCTTTAATGACTCAGGCATTAATGGCCGCACACAACCTCGGTAATGCTTAATTCCCACATTTGCCCCAAGCCTATTAAATGGCTTTCTTGCTTCGCCGTGCCATTCAGAAAGCATTCGGGCCTGAATCAGCACAGAGGTTATGGAATTTTAAATTAGTGATGTCAGGAAGAGTCCAGATTTGACCCGAAAATGACGTCATCTGGGCCCATGTATCCTCTCCCAAATTCCACTTGTTAGGAACCTGCATTCCCCCGGATTTCTAGCGCTGTGAAAATGCAAACTTCCTGAGAGTACTCAGGCTCCTGAGACATTTCCAGCAATGGGGCAAGAAATCGGGCAGGACATTGATTTGGGTGGAAGAAAGGAGGCACGAGCATAAGGCAGTGAGGAATTCGAGTTTAAAATGAAAGGAGGAGTTCAAATAAATAAATAAATGAAATGAAAGGAGGAGCTGGGCACCATTGGCTCCCGACTGTAATCTCAGCTACCCAGGAGGCTGAGATCTGAGGATCAAGGTTCAAAGCCAACCCAGGCTGAAAAGACCATGAGACTCTTAGATCCAATTAACCAGCGGAGGCAAAAGTAGAGGTGTAGCTCAAGTGGTAGGGCACCAGCTTTGAGGGAAAAAGCTGAACAAAAATGAGATTCCCTGAGTTCCAGACCCGGTACTGGTATAAAAAGAAAACAAAGAAATGAAATACAAGGTGATATCCAGCTCTGTGTTCCTACACTGGAGAGTTCTGAGGTCCAGATGCAGCTCATGAGCGATCTCTACAGGCCTGGCCTTCCTGATGAAGCTCAAGAGCCTTTTTCCAAAGGGCCACCCTGGGGTGGCCCAGAGAAGAAAGACAGTGGCAAAGGGGAAAGGCGCCAGCCAGCAAGAAAACTGACACTGAGTGCGTGTCTGGGGTATGAGGTGTTTTCTGTATCTCCTGCAAGGCTCCGAGGCGTTTGTATGAATCCTCCTTCTGTTTGGGGAGAGCAAGCCCACAAAAGCTACTGGACAAATTCAGCTCCCCCAGACATGGTACAGAGAGTCTTCTCTGCAGAGCTGGGCTTCTCTCCACAGACCTGGCCTGTGCTCTCAACATTCACGGCTACCTGCTGCCGTTTGAGCCACCAAACAGGATAGAACCCCCCACGCTTGTTCCACCAAACAGGACAGAACCCCCCACACTCGTTCCACCAAACATGACAGAACCCCCCGGGCTCCTTCCACCAAACAGGACAGAACCCCCCAAGCTCCTTCCACCAAACAGGACAGAACCCCCGGGCTCATTCCATCCATCCATCTTTAAAAATCCAGTACGTAGCCGGCACCCGCGTGCATCTGTGCCGACCGCAGCCCTCCGGTGGTGATTAGGGAAAGACAGCGGGTTTCCAGAGGGAGGAGAGCGGGGCTCAGGGGTGCCCAGGGCAACGGGAACAAGTTAGGGCAGACCCAGGGTGCTGAGATCTGCCTTGGCAGCTAGCAACTGCCCCAGACCCCCCCCCCCCCCACGCTCCCATGCGCTAGCACCATAGAACATGACCTGCACTGCCAGGTTCCTCCAGGAGCTCCACACAACGCAGTCCTGGGAGGCAGCGAGAAACAAAACTCCCAGGAGGAAGGAAGAACTGCCAAGAGCATGCATTGCCCATGCAGAGTGTCAGAAACCAGGCGCGGCCTCGCCGCTGTGCCTTCAGTGCACTTCACATTCCCTGACATTCAGAAAGGTAAAGCATGTGCCACGCAAAGACAGACTGGCCTCCTCCCGCACCCAGCCTCCTCCCACATCAAGCCTCCTCCCTCACCCGGCCTCCTCCCCCACCCGGCCTCCTCCCGCACCCAGCTTCCTCCCTCACACGGCCTCCCACATCAAACCTACTCTGCACCCAGCCTCCTCCCACATCAAGCATCCTCCACCACGAGGCCTCCTCTCACACCAAATTTCCTCCCACACCAAGCCTCCCACATCAAGCCTCCTTCCACACACAGCCTCCTCTGCACCCAGCCTCCTCCCACATCAAGCCTCCTCCCTCAACCTGCCTCCTGCCATATCCGGCC
The DNA here is from genome assembly GCF_023159225.1 of Perognathus longimembris pacificus. Classification (NCBI taxonomy): domain Eukaryota; kingdom Metazoa; phylum Chordata; class Mammalia; order Rodentia; family Heteromyidae; genus Perognathus; species Perognathus longimembris. The sequence goes on from NC_063185.1 coordinate 1,134,852, forward strand.
TCCTCCCGCACGCGGCCTCCTCCCTCACCCAGTCTCGTCCCTTACCCAGCCTCCTCCCTCACCCGGCTTCCCACCTCAAGCCTCCTCCCACACCCGGCCTCCTCCCACACCCAGCCTCCTCACTCACCCGGCCTCCTCCCACAACCAGCCTCAACCCTGCCCCGGCCTCATCCAGCACCCAGCCTCCTCCCTCAGCCAGCCACCTCCCACATCAAGCCCCCTGCCTCACCCGTCCTCCTCCCGCACCCGGCCTCCTCCCACACCCTGCATCCTCCCTCACCCAACCTCCTCCCGCACCTGCCCTCCTCCCAAACCCGGCCTCCTCCCTCACCCGGCATCGTCCCATACCCAGCCTCCTCCCTCACCTGGCCTCCCTCATCAAGCCTCCTCCCACACCCAGCCTATTACCACACAAAACCCCCTGTTTAACCCGGCATCCTCCCGCACCCAGCCTCCTCCCTCACCCAGGCCTCCTCCCTCACCTGGCCTCCTCCCGAACCCAGCCAACTCTGTCACCCAGACTCATCCCACACCCAGCCTCCTCCCACATCAACCCTCCTCCCGCACCAGGCCTCCTCCTGCACCCAGCCTCCTCCCTCACCCAGTCTCCTCTCTAACCCAGCCTACTCTCCCACCCTGCCTCCTCCCTCACCCAGTCTGTTCCCGCACCCAGCTTCCTCCCGCACCCGGACTCCCACATCAAGCCTCCTCCAACACCCATCCTCCTCTGCACCCAGCCTCGTCCTTATCCTGCCCCATCTCCCACCCAGCCTCCTCCCTCACCCAGCCTCCTCCCACATCAAGCCTCCTCCCGCACCCAGCCTCCCTCATCAAGCCTCCTCCCACACCCAGCCTATTACCGCACAAAACCCCCTGCTTAACCCGGCATCCTCCCGCACAGAGCCTCCTACCACACCCGGCTTCTCCCACACCCAGCCTCCTCGGCACCCGGCCTCCTCCTGCACCCAGCCTCCTCCCACAGCCGGACTTCTCCCACATCAAGCCTCCTCCCGCACCCGGCCTCCTCCCACACCCAGCCTCCTCCCTTACCCAGCTTCCTCCCACACCCAGCCTCCCACATCAAGCCAAGCCTCCTCCCATACCCAGCCTCCAGTGCACCCAGCCTCCTCCCACATCAAGCCTCCTCCCTCACCCGGCCTCCTCCCACACCTGGCCTCCTCCCTCACCCGGCCTCCTCCCTCACCCGGCCTCCCACATCAAGCCTCCTCCCGCATCTGGCATCCTCCCTACCCGGCCTCCCATATCAAGCCTCCTCCCGCACCCAACCTCCCTCATCAAGACTCCTCCCTCACCAGGCCTCCTCCCGCACCCAGCCTCCTCTGCACCCAGCCTCTTCCCACATTAAGCCTCCTCCCTCACCCGGACTCCCACATCAAGCCTCCTCCTGCACCCGGCCTCCTCCCGCACACTGCCTCCTCCTTCACTGGACTCGTCCCGCACCCAGCTTCCTACCACACCCGGCCTCCAACATCAAGCCTCCTCGCAAACCCAGCCTCCTCTGCACCCAGCCTACTCCCACATCAAACCTCCTCCCTCACCCGGTCTCCTCCCACACCAGGCTTCCTCCCACATCCAGCCTCCCACATCAAGCCTCCTACCACACACAGCCTCCTCTGCACCCAGCCTCTTCCCACATCAAGCCTCCTCCCTCACCCTGCATCCACCCACACCCAGCCTCCTCCCACACCCAGCCTAATCCGTCACCCGGTCTCCTCCCTAACCCAGCCTTCTCCCTCACCCGGTCTCCCACATCAAGCCTCCTCCCTCACCCGGCCTCCTTCCGCACCTGGCCTCCTCCCACACCCGGCCTCCTCAAACACCCAGCCTCCTCCCTCCCCCAGCCTCCTACATCAAGCCTCATCAAACACCCAGCCTACTCTGCACCCAACCTCCTCCCACATCAAGCCTCCTCCCTCACCCGGCCTCTTCCCACACCCAGCCTCCTCCCTCACCCGGAGTCCTCCCGTACCCAGCCTCCTCCCTCACCCAGCCTCCCACATCAAACCTCCTCTCTCACCTGGCCTCCTCCCTCAACCGGCCTCCTCCCGCACCTGGCCTGCTCCCTCACCCGGCCTCCCATATCAAGCCTCCTCCCCCACCCAACCACCCTCATCAAGCCTCCTCCTGCAGCCTGCCTCCTCCCTCACCCAACCTCCTCCCACATCAAGCCTCCTCCCTCACCCGACCTCCTCCCACACCCGGCCTCCTCCCATCCTCCCTGACCCAGCCTATTCCCACACCCAGGCTACTCCTGCACTCAGCCTCCTCCCTCAACCGGTCTCTCACATCTAGCTTCCACCCGCACCAGGCCTCCTCCCACACCCGGCCTCCTCCCACATCAAGCCTGCACCCGGCCTCTTCCCACACCCAGCTTCTTCCTGCACCCGGCCTCCCATATCATGCCTCCTCCCACACCTAGCCTCCTCTGCACCCACCCTCCTCCCACATCAAGCCTCCTCCCTCACCCATCCTCCTCCCACACCCACCCTCCCGCACCCTGCCTCCTCCCAAATCAAACCTCCACTCCCACCCGGCCTCCTCCCGCACCCAGCTTCCTCCCACACCCAGCCTCCCTCATCAAGCCTGCTCCCACACCCAGCCTGCTCCCTCACCCGGCCTCCTCCTGCACCAGGCCTCCCACACCCAGACTTCTTCCACATCAAGCCTCCTCCCACACCCGGCCTCCTCCCACACCCAGCCTCCTCCCTCACCTGGTCTCCTCCCTTACCCAGCCTCCTTCCTCACCCGGCCTCCCACATCAAGACTCCTCCCGCACCCAGCCTCCCTCATCAAGCCTACTCCCTCACCCGGACTCCTCCCACACCCAGCCTCCTCCCTCACCCGGCCCCATCCCGCACCCAGCCTCCTACCTCACCCAGCGTTTACCCACATCAAACCTCCTGCATCACCTGTCCTCCTCCCAAACCTGGCCTCCTCCCGCACCCTGCCTCCTCCCGCACCCTGCCTCCTCCCTCACCCAGCCTCCTCCCGCACCCAGCTTCCTCCCGCACCCGGCCTCCCACATCAAGCCTCCTCCCACACCCAGCCTCCTGTGCACCCACCCTCCTCCCAGATCAAGCCTCCTCCCTCACCGGGCCTCCTCCCTCACCCGGCCTCCCACAACAAGCCTACTCCCGCACCCAGCCTCCCTCATTAAGCCTCCTTCCACAACCAGCCTCCTACCACACACAGCCTCCGCCCTCATCCAGCCTCCTACCACACCAAGCCTCCTCCCACACACAGCCTCCTTTCTCACTCAGCCTCCTCCCTCACCCGGCCTCCAACATCAACCCTCCTCCCTCACCTGGCCTCCTCCTCCTCCTGGCCTCCTCCCTCACCCGGCCACCCATATCAAGCCTCCTCCCACACCCAGCCTCACTCATCAAGCCTCCTCCCTCAGCCGGCCTCCTCCTGTACCCAGCCTCCTCCCTCACCCGGCTTCCAACATCAAGCCTCCTCCCGCACCCAGCCTCCCTCATCAAGCCTCCTCCCACACCCAGCCTGCTCCCACAAACAGCCCCTCCTTCACCTGGCATCTTCCCACACCCAGCCTCCTCCCTCACCTGGCCTCCTCCCGAACCCAGCCAACTCCCTCACCCAGACTCCTCCCACATCAAGCGTCATCTCTCACCCAGCCTCCTCCCGCACCCAGCCTCCTCCCGCACCCGGCCTCTCCCGCACCCGGCCTCTTCACGCACCCGGCTACCCACATCAAGCCTCCTAACAACCCAGCCTCCTCTGCACCCAGCCTCCTCCCACATCAAGACTCCTCCCTCAGCCGTCCTCCTCCCGCACTCGGCCTCCTCCCGCACCCGGCCTCCTCCCACATCAAGCCTTCACTCCCACCCGGCCTCCTCCCGCACCCAGGTTCCTCCCACACCCAGGTTCCTCCCATACCCAGCCTCCTCCCACACCTGGACTTCTCCCACATCAAGCCTCCTCCCCCACCAGGCCTCCTTCCACACGTGGCCTCCTCCCTCACCCGGTCTCCTCCCTTACCCAGCCTCATCCCTCGCCTGGCCTCCCACATCAAGCCTCCTCCAACACCCTGCCTCCTCCCACACCCGGCCTCCTCAAAAACCCAGCCTCCTCCCTCACCCGGCCTCCACCCACACCCAGCCTCATCCCTCACCCGGTCTCCTCCCTTACCCAGCCTCCTCCCTCAACCGGCCTCGCACTTCAAGACTCCTCCCACACCCAGCCTCCCTCATCAAGCCTCCTCCCTCACCCGGTCTCCTCCCTTACCCAGCCTCATCCCTCGCCTGGCCTCCCACATCAAGCCTCCTCCAACACCCTGCCTCCTCCCACACCCGGCCTCCTCAAAAACCCAGCCTCCTCCCTCACCCGGCCTCCACCCACACCCAGCCTCATCCCTCACCCGGTCTCCTCCCTTACCCAGCCTCCTCCCTCAACCGGCCTCGCACTTCAAGACTCCTCCCACACCCAGCCTCCCTCATCAAGCCTCCTCCATCTCCCGGCCTCCTCCCACACCCAGCCTCCTCCCTCATCCGGCCCCCTCCCACACCCAGCCTCCTCCCTCACCCAGCGTCTACCCACATCAAGCCTCCTGCATCACCTGTCCTCCTTCCAAACCCGGCCTCCTCCCGCACCCAGCTTCCCCCCGCACCCAGCCACCCACATCAAGCCTCCGCCCTCATCTGGCCTCCTACCACACCCAGACTCCTCCCTCACCCGGCCTCCTCGAGCACCCAGTCACATCCCTCACGAAGCCTCCTCCAACAGCCGGACTTCTCCCACATCAAGCCTCCTCCTACACCCGGCCTTTTCCCGCACTCGGCCACCCACATCAAGCCTCCTAACAACCCAGCCTCCTCTCCACCCAGCATCCTCCCACATCAAGCCTCCTCCCTCACCGGTCCTCCTCCCACACCCGGCCGCCTCCCACATCAAGCCTCCACTCCCACCCGGCCTCCTCCCACACCCGACTTCCTCCCACATCTGGCCTCCCAAATCAAGCCTCCTCCCACACCCAGCCTCCTCTGCACCCAGCCTCCTCCCACATCAAGCCTCCTCCCTCACCCGGCCTCCTCCCTCACCCGGCCTCCCACATCAAGCCTCCTCCCGCATCTGGCATCCTCCCTCACCCGACCTCCTCCCTCACCCGGCCTCCCATATCAAGCCTCCTCCAGCACCCAACCTCCCTCATCAAGACGCCTCCCTCACCCAAACTCCTCCCACACCCAGCCTCCTCTGCACCCAGCCTCCTCCCACATTAAGCCTCCTCCCTGACCTGGCCTCCACCCATACCCAGCCTCCTTCCACACCCGGCCTCCAACATCAAGCCTCCTACCCCACCCGGCCTCCTCCTACACACTGCTTCCTCCTTCACCCGGCCTCATCCCGCACACAGCTTCCTCCTGCACCCAGCCTCCAACGTCAAGCCTCCTCACAAACCCAGCCTCCTCTGCACCCAGCCTCCTCCCACATCAAGCCTCCTGCCTCACCCTGCCTCCTCCCACACCCGGCCTCCTCCCAAACCCAGCCTCTTCCCTCACCCGGCCTCCTCCCTTACCCGGCCTCCACGCTTACCTAGCCTCCTCCGTCACCCGGCCTCCCACATCAAGCCTCCTCATGCACCCGGCCTACACCCTCACACTGCCTCCTCCCGCACCCTGCCTCCAACATCAAGCCTCCTCGCAAACCCAACATCCTCTGCACCCAGCCTCCTCCCACATCAAGCCTCCTCCCTCACGCGGTCTTCTCCCGCACGAAGCGTCCTCCTGCACCCAGCCTCCCACATCAAGGCTCCTCCAATACACAGCCTCCTCTGCACCCAGCCTCCTCCCACATCAAGCCTCCTGCCTCACCCGGCCTCCTCCCACACCCAGCCTCCTCCCAAACCCAGCCTCCTCCTGCACCCAGCCTCCTCCCTCACCTGCTCTCCTCCCTTACCCAGCCTCCTCCCTCACCCGGCCTCCTACATAAAGCCTCCCCCGCACCCAGCCTCCCTCATCCAGCTTCCTCCCGCACTAGCCCTCCCACCTCAAGCCTTCCCCGCACCCGGCCTCCTCCTTAACCCAGCCTCCTCCCTCACCCGGCCTCCCACATCAAGCCTCCTCCATCACCCTGCCATCTACCACACCCGACCTCCTCCCAAACCCAGCTTCCTCCCTCACCCGGCCTCCGCCCGCACCCAGGCTCCTCCCTCACCCAGTCTCCTCCCTCACCCGGCCTCCTACATCAAGACTCCTACCACACCCAGCCTCCCTCATCAAGCCTCCTCCCTCACCCGGACTCCTCCCACACCCTGCCTCCTCCCTCACCTAGCCCCCTCCCGCACCCAGCTTCCTCCCGCACATGGCCTCCCACATCAAGCCTCCTCCCACACATAGCCTCCTCTGCACCCATCCTTCTCCCACATCAACCCTCCTCCTTCACCCGGCCTCCTCCCTCACTCGGCCTCCCACATCAAGCCTACTCCCACACCGAGTCGCCCTCATTAAGCTTCCTCCCACAACCAGCCTCCTCCCACACCCTTCCTCCGCCCTCATCCGGCCTCCTACCACACCCAGACTCCTCCCTCACCCGGCCTCCTCCCACACCCAGCCACACCCCTCAGCCAGCCTCTTCCCACACCCAGCCTCCTCCCTCACTCAGCCTCCTCCCTCACCTGGCCTCCAACATCAACCCTCCTCCCTTACCTGGCCTCCTCCCCCTCCTGGCCTCCTCCCTCACCCAGTCTCCCATATCAAGCCTCCTCCCCCACCCAGCCTCCCTCATCAAGCCTCCTCCATCTGCCAGTCCTTCCATACCCAGCCTCCTCCCTCAGATGGTCTCCTCCCATATCCAGCTTCCTCCCTCACCCGGCCTCCCACATCAAGCCTTCTCCCGCACCCAGCCTTCTCCCTCACCCAGTGTCCTCCCACATCAAGCCTCCTGCCTCACCTGTCCTCCTCCCGCACCCAGCCTCCTCCCACATCAAGCCTCCACTCCCACCCGGCCTCCTCCCACACCTGGCCTGCTCCCGCACCCAGCCTCCTCCCAAACCCGGCCTCCTCCCACACCCGGCCTCCTCCCACATCAAGCCTCCACTCCCACCCGGTCTCCTCCCACACCCAGGTTCCTCCCACACCCGGCCTCCTCCCACACCCGGCCTCCTCCCTCACCCGGCCTCCCACATGAAGCCTCCTCCATCACCCTGCCTCCTCCCTCCCCCGGCCTCCGCCCACACCCAGTCTCCTCCCTCACCTGGTCTCCTCCCTCACCCGGCCTCCCACATCAAGACTCCTTCCCCACCCAGCCTCCCTCATCAAGCCTCCTCCCTCACCCTGCCTCCTCCCACACCCAGCCTCCTCCCTCACCCAGCGTCCTCCCACATCAAGCCTCCTGCCTCACCTGTCCTCCTCCCACACCCTGCCTCCTCCCTCACCCAGCCTCCTCCCGCACCCAGCTTCCTCCCGCACCCGGCCTCCCACATCAAGCCTCCTCCCTCACTCGGCCCCCTCCCACACCTAGCTTCCGCCCTCATCCAGCCTCCTACCACACCCAGTCTCCTCCCTCACCTGGCCTCCTCGCGCACCCAGCCACATCCCTCACCCAGCCTCCTCCCACAGCCGGACTTCTCCCACATCAAGCCAACCTCCCACACCCGGCCTATTCCCGCACCCGGCCACCCACATCAAGCCTCCTAACAACCCAGCCTCCTCTGCACCCAGCCTCCTCCCACATCAAGCCTCCTCCCTCACCCATCCTCCTCCTGCACCTGGCCTCCTCCCGCACCCTGCCTCCTCCCAAATCAAGCCTCCACTCCCACCCGGCCTCCTCCCGCACCCAGCTTCCTCCCACACCCAGCCTCCCACACCCAGCCTCCTCTTCCTCAAGCCTCCTCCCACATCAAGCCTCCTCCCTCACCCGCCCTCCTCCCGGACCCAGCTTCCTCCCACACCTGGCCTCCCAAATCAAGCCTCCTCCCACACCCAGCCTCCTCTGCACCCAGCCTCCTTCCACATCAAGCCTCCTCCCACACCCGGCCTCCTCCCTCACCCTGCCTCCCCCCGACCCAGCCTCCTTCCTCACCCGGCCTCCTACATCAAGCCTCCCCCGCATCTCCCATCCTCCCTCACCAGTCCTCCTCCCTCACCCAGCCTCCCATATCAAGCCTCCTCGGGCACCCAACCTCCCACTTTAAGCCTCCTCCCTCACCCAGCCTCCTCCCACACCCGGCCTCCTCCCTGACCCGGCCTCCACCCATACCCAGCCTCCTCCCACACCCGGCCTCCGACATCAAGCCTCCTACTGCACCCGGCCTCCTCCCGCACACTGCCTCCTCCTTCACCTGGCCACATCCCGCACCCAGCTTTCTCCCGCACCCGGCCTCCAACATCAACCCTCCTCCCTCATCTGGCCTCCTTCCGCACCTGGCCTCCTCCCTCACTCACCCTCCCATATCAAGCCTCCTCCCGCCCCCAGCCTCGCTCATCAATCCTCCTCCCGCACCCGGCCTCTTCCCCCACCTGGCCTCCTCCCACACCCGGCCTCTTCCCACATCAAGCCTCCCCAAACACCATGTCTCCTTTGTACCCAGCCTCTTCCCACATCAAGCCTCCTCCCTCACCCGGCTTCCTTCCGCACCTGGCCTCCTCCCACAGCCGGCCTCCTCCAACACCCAGCCTCCTCACTCACCCGGCCTCCCACATCAAGCCTCATCCCACACCCAGCCTACTCTGCACCCAACCTCCTCCCACATCAAGCCTCCTCCCTCACCCAGCCTCTTCCCACACCCAGCCTCCTCCCTCAATCAGCCTCCTTCCGTACCCAGCCTCCTCCCACACCCGGCCTCCTCCCCAATCAAGTGTCCTCTCTCACTGGGCCTCCTCCCACACCCTGCCTCCTCCCACACCCAGCCTCCTCTCTCACCCGGCTTCCTACATCAAGTCTCCTCCCGCACCTGGCCTCCTCTGCCCCCACTCTGCGTGGAAGAAGGGGCCTGACTGCTGGAGCGCAATTCACAGTGACGGCCCGCATGGCATATTCACATCGATGCCTAGCTACCTTTCAAGTGTTTATACCACAGAAAAGCAAGTTTGTGTTTCTTCACATTCGCGGCAGTGTGCCCACGGAAGATTGTATCAAAGGAAGGTGTTTATAAAAACTCGGAGGAATGGCGTCTCAAGTTGCGCATTCCTTGGGGATAGGGGAACATGTCTTAAATGAGCCTATGGCGAAAATATCATCCCTTAGCTTACGTGAGAATATCTGAACTGCCAAATTCAAGAGAACAGAGGAGCCGTTCTTGTAGTTAATGGTACAAATTTACATCTATATCCTCTGCAGCCTTCTAACTACACTCATATGAAAGAGGACTTTTTCTTACAGACATACTCTCAGAGGCCATGGGGTGCTTATTGTTGAAATACAACAATATTGCTGAGATTTGTATTTAATAGGCTGTCAAGCTTTCCTTAATGTTCATTTCTCTTCTCGGGAGAAGCAGTCGCGTTCCCGGGCAGGGTTGGGCAGGGGGATAGGTGTTATTTCAAGAACTGGTCAGGAGAGCCCGAAGCATGGCCAGATATTCGTGTCCTGCCCTCCCTCCTCCCCTCCCCCAGTGTGGGGACCTAAGGCCCAGAGACTGTGAATCGGCCCAGTTCAGGAAGTGCCAGCAGCACCTGTGAGCATACAAGGCGTGAGTGTGGCTCTCAGAAGTCGTGGGAAGCACCGATGGCCTCCCTCGTGACCTGCTCCCTCACACCTGGAAAAGACATGAGGATCGGTCCTGCTAGGAAAGGTGGGAAATGTAAAGATCTCAAATCCGAGCTGGACATCAGAGGTGCTCAGTCCACGGTGGGCCGGGGGGGGGGTCCGGGAACACAATGGAGCAGCAGTGTCTTTGCTGTAGTCCAGGAGTTTTCCTCCTCTCTACTCTCTACCAGCCCACCTTACTTGACGACAAGAGAAACCCAGTGAGCCAGCCCCAGGCCAGCGCCCGCCTCCCCCACTCAGCCACCCAGTCTCCCACCACGAGGAAGAAGCAAGAAACCTTCTCCCGCATCCTTCACGTTCCTCAAGAAATACATTTGCATTTCTGGGTTTACAGTACGACTTTGATTTACCACTACGCAAACTCATCTCCCCACAAAAGGATGGAGAATCCCATAGATTTAGTGTACTGAACATCAGAAAAGCTCGGTAATCTGCCTTTTTGGAAAGGGTATATAAGCATGTTCCTATGGTTTTGTTTATCTCAAAGCCTGGAATTTATCTTTACCAACTTTCTGAATTGGAACCTCTGCATAGGCTAGTCTCTTGAGACAAAGTCATGGATTTTTATTTTTATTTTAGTCGGGGTACATCCAGGGAAGGAGGGTTATTGCAGTATTTCATATTGAAGTTTCAGAGCCAAGATTTTGCTGTATTTGTGATTCATTCTGAGCACCAGCGGCTCACACCTGCAACCCTTAGAGTTATAGTAATGATATTCATAACACTTAGCAAAACTCAGGTGACCAAGATTTGAAGCCAGCCCAGGCAGAATAGTCTGTGAGACTCCTCTCCCATTAAGGCCCCCCAATAAACGCATGTGGAGGTGCGCTCAAGTGGTAGAGTGCTGGCCTTGAGTGACAAAGCTAAGACAGAATTCAAGGCCCTGAATTCAAGCAGAGCACACAGACACACACACACAAACACACACACACACACACACACACACACACACACAATCCCTTTTTCTGGAGGAGCTAAATCTTTAGGAGCAATTCACACGGAGGTGCTGAGGTCTCAGGCTGTCCACCCACACCATCACACCTGCGAGTCACCTCCCAGGCTTAGGAGCACACAGAAGATCTCCTCTGTGGCTCCATGTTCCTGGCACCGTAATGCTCTCTAGTGATCTCGTTCAGGCAGGTCAGCATTTGTGAGGACCAGAAGAGCCCGTTTTCTAGATACCTTGCTGGTTTGCTAAGCAGAATGAGGTGCACGTTTCCTGCTCTCCAGGGTCAGTGAGAAAGCAGCGTCTAATGACTACAAGTGGCACCGTCCAAACCTGCTCCGTGTTCTGAGATGGCAGCTTGTGGTGAGGCTGAGTCACTCCAGCCGGCTCTGACTAGACACGGCCCCAGCCATGACCAGGGCGGACACCGCAAAGAGACACAGGGAGTCTAGCCTCTCTGCAGGCAGAGTAGCAAACCACACACTGCTTGGCAAATCTCCTCGCTGTCATGTTCCCCTATCCATTTAGAGAGCCAGTTTTCTCCCACCTTCCGCCAGCCAGGAGTGCATCGGAAGCACACAGGTTGTGCACTGAAATATTCCAGTCTGACACAGTGAATTTGCTCTATTATTTTCCACCTTTGCTGTCTTGTGCTTACTCTCGCAAATCAGTTTGTTACCATTCCACTGTCTAGCAAAGCTTCCTGGCTTGAATTTATGTTGCTCATTGAATCGCTTCCTTCCCTTCAAAGCACTGCACAACTTCCCTTGTTAGTTGCACCCATAATGGCTTCTTGTTTGAACGTTTCAGTGTTTTTGCAAGATTTGCATTGCTTGCATTGCTGCTAATGAAAGCAGACAGTGCCACCAAAATTATGGCAGCGCCTCTTTTACCTTCCTGAAAGTTACCCAGTTATCCCGGGCACCGATCAACTGCTGAAGGACAGATCCAGAGGGCGGAGACAGGCCAGCCTGGGCAGAAAATCCATGAGACTCTATCTCCAATCAGCAGCAAAAAACATGCCCGGAGGCATGTACCTGTGTTACAGTACCTTTCCAGTAATTCAAACACCCCAAGTCTAAACCCTAGGAAAAAATTGTGATTATTCAAATTGGGAGAAATGTATTCAGAAATATCATTTAAAGATTGTATTCAAAATCTCAAGTGTAGCTATCACTGCGTATCCTTTTATATGAGATTTAGAACCACGATGAGGAGTGGAGGAAACTGAATCGTGGTATTTCTCTATTGCAACACACCCTACAAGCAGAGAACCTGTGGAATGAATTCATTGATGTAATTGAGGGTGACCAAATGAGCAAAGCCCCCAAATGGCTGATGTCTGCGCTACATATCTGGTGCACACACAATGTTTTTGACGGGAAAAAGAGAGAAGATACACAAACATCTTATATGCATTCTCAGAAGGTCTGGTGAAAATATTGAGTAAATAAGTGGATTAGAAGATCTCAACATCATTATGGGAATTCCTAGCTAATACACACCTCTTTATAATTTTTTAAAGGACCCTGAGCATATCTTATTCCTCTAATCCTGGCAACTCCAGAGTCTGGGATTTGAGAATTGTGGTTCAAAATGAGCCTAGGAGAGAAAAGTTTGTGAGGTTCTTATCTCGAACTAACCAGCCAAAAGGGTTGGAGCTGTGGCTCAAGTGGTAGAGTGCCAGCCTTGAGCACAAAAGCTCAAGGACAGTGCCCAGGTCATGAGTCCAACCCCAGGACTGACACAGGAAGAAGGGGGTGCTTACCGACAGTGGATACCAGGGTCTTCACTGACGTAGGAGCCAGCATCCAGAAGGCAAACCTGAGAGGGGATTGTGACTGTCACCTTCAGAGTGTCCAGGACACTAGGATCACAGCAGAGCGAGCCTCCCTTGCCAGGACTGAAGTCCCCAGGGCTGATAACGCTGGAACCATAGAAGCAGGAAAGGAGCAGACATGGAAAGAACAGGCCCGTGACTCCCGGCTGCTAAGTCAGGTTCAAAACGACGACCAGTGAGAAGAACACTTTAACAATTGCCAGCTGGGCACCCAGGGCCCACACCTATCATTCCAGCTACGCAAGGGGCTGAGGATCTGAGGATCGAGGTTCAAACCCAGCCCAAGAAAACAAACCAGAGAGATTTTTCTCTCCAATTACCTCTCAAAAAGCCAGAAGCAGAGCTGTGGTTCAAGTGGTAGAGCACCAGCCTTGAGCCACAAAGCTTAGGGGCCATGCCCAGCCCTTAGTTCACACCCTCGTGGGGGCATAAAGCCAGCATAGGAAGGATATGACCGCCTTTCTAGAGCCACCCCTAGTCCTAGACACTGGAGGGAAAAGGGACAGGCCCCGTCAGAGCAACCTGGAGGCGCCCGGAGTCCAGACCAGTGCCCCCCACCCCGGGCCCCGGCAGAGAAACAACGCAGCGCAGCGCGCCGCTTTGGTGACGGCCCAAGGCTGCATGCTTCCAGCCTGCACTAGCTTTGTCACAGAAGAGTTTGTCCTGGTTGACATTCAAGCTACTTTCAGAATCTGTTCCAGGGATTGTCATTTTTTTAAAATGTGGTTTCAAAAACAGTCCATGCACTTGGGGTTTGCAAGGGCCCATTTCCCCCGCCGAGCAAGAGGCGGCGCTCGGGAATCAGCAGCCCCCGTCTCGTGCACAGAGCCACGTGTGCACAGACACGGTTCACGCCACGCCCTCCTCGGCCGCCATCCCTGCTAATGCCACGGGCAGAGCTGAACAGCGGGGTGCGGAACTGGCAGGTCTCTGGGCTTCTCTGCGTGTGCTGGCATTCAGCTTGTTGTTGAGAGCCACCCCACCAGCCCTGGGCTGCCCTGCCCGGGGTTCGGGGAGCCACTGCAGCCCAGCCCCGAGGAAGGGTGGGTGAGTCTGCACATTTGTTTCAATATGCAGTCAAGAAAAGACAGCTACTACAAGACCAAGGGTATGAACATAAAAGGGGGGTGTTACGCTGGGCACCAGGGGCTCCCACATGAAATCTTAGCTACCCAGGAGGCTGATATTTGGAGATCACAGTTCAAAGCCAGCTCAGGCAGCAAAGTCCATGAGACTCTGATCTCCAATGAACCACATGCAAAGCGAGAAGTGGGGTGGTGGCTCAAGTCGTTGAGTGAAATAGCTAAGGGATAGTGCCCAGGCCCTGAGTTCAAACCCCACTGCTAGCACAAAAATGTAGTGTGCAATATTCTCTGCCTGGTTTACTTTTTGATGGTGACCACTTGTTCTCCATAGATTTAGTAGCTTCCTATAAATAAAATAATGCATCTGAGAGATGACTTGCATTTGTTTCCAACTTGTTGTCCATGCCTCTCATATTTTATTGTCATTCATATTCCATTCACATATGTATACTAAAATATATTATTCTTTTTATTTTCAGAGATTCTACATGGCATATCGTGCCTAGAGAGACTCTAACTAGGAGAGCATTAAATATTAATCAACTCATCAATGCAAAAGCTTGGTACAGTTTTGAAAAATATAAAGACTAAGTAGGAAAAAGGCTGAACAGTTATCTTCTTATTAAAAAATGCATTGCATACATGCCTAGAAAAGTCACAATGGAGCCAATTGTTTTGTACATTATACACTGCTAAAAATGAACTTGAAGCTCTTTGCAGTTTTGAAAATTATATGAGAAAACAGGAGAAGTGTTAAATATGCGTCTTATTAGTTATCTGTTAACTCATTTTATATTTATATGAGTAAATAGGAGTTTCAGTGATTCATTTTTATTTTTTTTATTGGAAGTCTTGCTGCCTAGCCCAACCCAGGATCCTTGTGCTGATCCTCTTGCCTCGGCCTCTGAAGGGCCGGGATTATAGGAATATACCACAGCATAGCTACTAACTAAGCCTCTCGCTTTTGATCAGGAGTTACAAACATGCCAGGACACTCGAGGGTGTGGGTGAGGAGGGGAGGTCAGTGGGATGGTAACACTGATCACGATGTCTTGCACTCATAAACTCACATGTTGAAGTGGAATTCCTTGATACAACTCTTAAAAATACAGTAAAGAATAAATGTATTCATTTTTTTCTAGGTCAGTATCTTTCAAACCCTAGCTAATCCAGGACCTGGATGTCATCATTGCTTTTTTAATTTTTTTTTTTTTTTACAAATAAAGACTCTTAGCTCCAACATAGAGGGCAAAAAGCTTGCCTGGTGGAGTGGTTCAGGTGGTGGAAAGACAACCAAGCCAGGAAGCCAACACTCGAGCAAACAAACCCACGCATTCCTCACTCCCCCTCAGTGACAAAGGGTCATGGGGGTGTGACCTGGCACTCCGGCCGAGGCAAAGGGCCTCTGCGAGCCGTGCGGGGTGAAGGGCACTGGCTGAAACTGATCCTCTCCCAACACCAGAGCAGAACAGAAGCTGCCACCTCGGTGCTGGGGGAGACACCTTCTGATGGGTGCCGACCTCCAGCCCCACTGGGTGGGGGGGGGTTCTTCCTCTTTCTCCATTTTAATTAAGCACCGTGAGATCCCCAG
Source organism: Perognathus longimembris pacificus (assembly GCF_023159225.1). Taxonomy (NCBI): domain Eukaryota; kingdom Metazoa; phylum Chordata; class Mammalia; order Rodentia; family Heteromyidae; genus Perognathus; species Perognathus longimembris. Next base: position 1,150,058 of record NC_063185.1, read on the forward strand.
TGCTGAGGTAGTTGGAGGGGAGGCGGACTAGCTTTTCACAGTTGACGTTGTCACTCAGGGTGACTGGGGCAGCCGCACACTCTCCACGCGTCACACTCCTAGGGGAGAACCCGGTCCTGACTCAGCCTCCGGAAGGAAGGAAATAGAATCCGCTACGTTCGGGCTGCTCGTGTTGAGTTGTCACCTGCCTGACACCTTCCATGGACTTCAGGGACAGTCGAAGGGAATACCTGAGAGCGCGCAGCTCCTTCTCCACCTTCGCAGTGGCCATGGAGGGCCCCTTGTCCAGCAAGGAGCTGGGGCGCTGCCCTGACTCCCAGGGCCCGGTTCCTGGGGTGGCTCCGTCACCCTGGGCAGGGAACGGATCCAACTTCTCTTTGTTGTTGTTGTGGGGTTTGTTTTGGCTAGTGCTGGGCCTTGAACTCAGAGCCCGAGCACTGTCCCTGGCTTCTTTTTGCTCAAGGCTAGCACTCTGCCACTTGAGCCACAGCACCACTTCTGGCTTTTTCTATATATGTGGTGCTGGGGAATCGAACCCAGGGCTTCATGTATATGAGGCGAGCACTCTACCACTAGGCCACATTTCCAGCCCCAACTTCTGACAGCAGCACATTGTGCACCCGCCACCTGCCCCTCACTGGACACAGCGGCCCCAGAGGAAGGCTGGACGGGGAGATGGTCCACCACCTTCCAGAAAGCTGAAGTCAGCAGCCCATTCCAGAGGGGGCCCCCAAATGGGTGCGGGGCAGCAGTGTCCTGTCCAGAACACAGTGACACCCCAGGCTGTAACCCCTCCCAGTGAAGAAGCTGGTGGACTTCCCAGAGTCTCCATGACGCTCTGACCTGAATCATTTCGCTATTCCGCTTCCTGCTGAATGCGAACCGGGCCTCCATGTGGCCACTCAGAACTCGTGGATCAGCTGTGGCCTCCACATGGTCACTGGGAACACGTGGGGTGGCTGGTGGCTGTGGCTTGCGCTCGTTTCACTGGGAATGTGTGGATCGGCTGTGGCCTCCACGTGGTCACTTGGAACACATGGGGTGGCTGTGGCCTGTGCTCGTTTGCTTCAGGACAGGACCGACGTGCTCTGTGGTGGTACAGGCGGTATTCGTGGCATGTTTGAGATGTGGAGAAACACGATGGTGTTTTGTGTGAAGCTCATTAGCACAAATGATTTGAAGATGGCATCACGGGGAAGCGTGCTACACAGCAGACACTGGCATTCATCTAAGGAGAAACTTGTGACTCTCCCACCCCAGTGACTACATGAAATTTTAAATGACCGTTTAACCCTACTGCAGATCCAACCTCTTTCCGTCCGAGGAAAGATAAAGGATGCTCAAACACGACTGAAATGGAGGCGTTTAGAACTGCCTCTGCCTACATTTGATTCCACAGTTATCTTATACAAAAATTGCCCTCCGGGGGCCTGGGCTGCAGGCTGAGCTGTCCATGCTCACAGGGCCAGCTCATAATGAAGGCTCTACTGCAGCCATCCCATTGTAGAACTCGGAAAGAATAAAGTCCTCTCCGAGAGATGTGTGTTCAGGGAAGAGAGCTGGAGAGCATGGTTGAGGGGTCCAATCTGCAGTTCATCACCTGTGCAGCTACTCTCTCATAATTTAAGGGCACAACGCTGCACCTCACAGGAGAGACAATGGACAGCGGGTTCCTTTGCTGAGAGTCTCCTGAAACGTCCATCTGTCCCATCCTTCCTTCTGGAGCTGGGCGGGGGTGGGGGGGATGCACTCGGCCTTGAAGGTGGCACCCAGTGGCTCACATCTGCTGTCATTTAGCAAAGTAGAAATGCCAGGGGCCCAGAAGTCCTGCATGTGGTTCTGTGTCTCCTGATGCCCATGTGCTAGACCTGCCTGTCTGGTCCTGGCTCTGTGCGCAGGGCCTGCAGAACTATCCCAGGACATTCCCATCACCATGTGACTGACAGCCGAAGGTGCTAGCATGCATGCAATGCCAAAGAGATCACACACATGTGAGGGACAATATTCCATATGCACAAAGCCAGGGAAGACTGCTTCATAAATGAAACCAATAACTAGTTTGCTCTTGAACTGGAGTTGCTATGATAAAGTCCGATTTTATAGCAGAAATCAGAACCTAACTTGAGAGTATAAAATATTCATGGTTCCAAACAAGAGCAGATAATGGACTCTTCTGTGTAATATTTTTAGCTCCCTTCCTTAAAAAAAAAGATTTGAAACAAACTGGATTGTATACCAAGCCCTAGAGTTGATATAAACCACTGAACTCTCATAGACTACTCTTTAAGAACATAGACTGTAACTGGTAAATAAATATAAATTCAGGGAAAGTTGTCACAGAGTGAAGTGCTTTGCAGTTTTTCTGTCCAGCAGTGTTGTCAGTGAGTCATGGAAAATATTAGGTCTAGCCCATGGTGGCTCACCTGGAACTCAGGTGCCTGGTTTTCTGGGGTCTCCTGACTACTGTGTCACAAAGAAAGGCAGTGTTGCGGTCACTTGAAACGTGGGAAGGGAGAAGCGGAAAGTATCTTCCCATGTACAGGAAGCAGCAGCAGCCTGGGAGGAGCTGCCAGCTCAATTCCATATGGGAGCAAGTGGGCTGACTGTGGCAGCCTTCAGCCTGACTCATCCTGAAGCTGTTCTGTGCTTCCGGCTCACCCCAATGTACACTTTGGGAAATGAGACAAAGCCCAAGTGCTCCCCTAGAAACAAGATACACAACCAAACCCTTCCCTTAGTGCAAGAGAGGAGGGTGAGCTTGTGGGGACTGCTTTCTCTGCTCCGGCTCAAATGCTTATTCCTTTCTCTCTTATTACCCTCGTATCGTCCTCTCCCCCAACCCTCGGCCTGCAGGTCTGTCAGGGTGAGACATAGGGGCGTCTCCGTCCTGGCGTGCGCGCGACCCGCGTGGCAATGTGACCGTTTTCCTATCTACGTACATAGACCACGGAGTCAGCTTCTGAGAGCGAACTAACTTTATTGAGAGAGGGACAAGGGTAGATGATCGGGGGAAGGGGGTTGGCCAGGATTCCCATAGGCCACGAGCTGTCAGGTGACCTCCAAGGGGCTGGTCACTTGACCTCCAAGGGGCTACGTCACTCTGAGTGCGCCAAACCAGGGCGGGGCTGGTAGGCGCCAGGCTGGCTGCCAGCTAAGTCGGGGGTCTCTTTGCCCGACCGGTTTCTCCGGATTCCAATGTAGAGAGGATGGAAGGGCTGCATTCCCCAGCTGGGGGAGGTGCATCAGGCCCCTTCCATCTAGGGGGGAAGATGGACCCCAACATGAGCTGAGGGGAGAAGGTGGAAGAAAGCAGGCAGAAGGGGAGAGGCTGAGAATGAAGGCAAGAATTCATTGTCTACACAACTGCATTGAGAGCTATAAAGGAAGGGCTGTGTCAGCTGGGGTGAGGGTGTTGAAGTGACCATACAGACCGCCGTGCAGTATACACACAAACGGCATCATTAAATGGCAAAGACGTTCAATACATAACCAAAAGTCAAGACAAGCCGGGGAGGTGGGGAGCAGCAGAGGGGTGGGGGAGAATGTGGGAAGGGGGACGTTGGTCGAGATCCACTCTGTCCATAAACGGCGGTGGTGAGTGGCAACTCCTTTGTACAACTGCTTTAAGATGATAAAATATTTTAAGGCAAAGTACTGCCTATGCTCACATGAAAATGGAACAATAAAGCTGTTGGAATTGCTTCAAGAATGGAGAGGAAGGAGAGGGATGGAGAAGTGAGTTTAATTGGGGTACACTGTGTGCATTGATGGAAATATCACAATAAGCCCTTTCCTTGTACAACTGCTATATGCTAATAAAATCTCCTTAAAAACAAAAAGAAAGTGGAAGAAATACAACAGAGATGAGACACACAAGCTAACCCTTTCCTCAGAAGGGCTGACATCTTCTGGTAAGGACTGAGCAACCAAGTCCTTGCACCACTAGAAAATCATGCACGTGTAGTAAAGGACACTCATAAAATTTAGCTTAAAATAGAAAAATAGAGGGGCTGGAGATATAGCCTAGTGGCAAGAGTGCCTGCCTCGGATACACGAGGCCCTAGGTTCGATTCCCCAGCACCACATATACAGAAAACGGCCAGAAGCGGCGCTGTGGCTCAAGTGGCAGAGTGCTAGCCTTGAGCAGGAAGAAGCCAGGGACAGTGCTCAGGCCCTGAGTCCAAGGCCCAGGACTGGCCAAAAAAAAAAAAATAGAAAAATAGAAAGATCTTATAAATAAAATAAAGCAGAACAGTGCATCTCCAGCCCAATGACTGCATCAAAACACAAGGGCTCAGGAAGGCTTAGAAATGCACAGATGACTTCAGGCGCAAGCAGAAAGAGCTTGGACATAAACCCTAGCATGCATAGTCAACAGATTTTGACACGATGAGGAGGAAATAATATCTTCACTAAATGGAATAAAGAAAACTGGAAGCACAAGGCTAGCAAATGAAACTGAACCATTATATTATACACAAAAATCAACTCAAGCCAAGTGCAGTGGTGCACATCAGTAATCCTAGCTACTCCAGGGGCAGCATTCTGAGGACCAAAGTTTGAGGCCAACCCAGGCAGGAAATTCCACAAGGTTCTTTCTTCCCAGTAACTGCCAAATAAGCCAAAACTGGAACTATGGACAGTGCCCATGCTCTGAATTCAAGCCTGGGACAAGCAAACACATGCAAACACACACATGCACACACACAAACACACACACACACACACACACACACTCCACACAAAAAGAGTCAAAGGCTTAAGCATGAGTTATGAAAACTCTTGAGAGAAAACAGAGATTTCCTTAATACTGGTGTTATTGAAGTTTATGTTGTTGTTTGTTTTGCTATTTTTAATATCCAGTCAAAAGCCTAGATGTCCTAAGCAAAAAGAATCAAGCAAAACTACCTCAAACTAAAGCCCTCTGCACAGCAAGAAAAATACTTCACAAATGAAAGAAAAAAGCCTATAGATTGTGAGAAAATATTTGCAAAATATATATTCAACGTAGGATTAATGTCTGAAATATATAAGGAGCTTACACATTTATTATAAAAAAATCTGAGCAAAGGCTCCGAAGAGACGATTTTCAAAAGCAGTTATACAGATGGCCAACAAAAAGTGACAATGTGCTCAGCCTAATTAATCATCATGGAAATGCCAATCTTCAAGAGCTGAAATATCTCACCTCATACAGAGTGGGTAACTGTCACCAAAACAACTATTTTCTGGCACTGGTGGCTCACGCCTGTAATCCTAGCTACTCAGGAGGCTGAGGTCTGAGGATCGAGGTTTGAAGCCAGCCCGGGCAGGTGAGTTCACATCTACCATCTCAATTCCTGTGCATATTTTGGAAAGATCACCACAACCAAGTTATTTCACATATCCATCTTCTCACCTAATTCTATGCATGCGTGTGTGTGCACACCCACGCACACACTAAGGAGACATTTAAAATCCAGTCTCTTGCACAGTTCCAAGTTTCCCATTTTATCAACTTTAATAGTATGGTCATCATGTCAGGTAAAGAAGCACCAAAGGTGTGCCTTCGTGTAATTCAATGACCAGAGACCAGCGCTTCACTCACCCCTTACCCCTTCTCCCCCTCTCCTCCTCTCCCCCTTCCCCTCATCCCTACCCTCTGTCTCCTCCTCCCATCCCCCTACCCCTCATTCTCCCCCATCCCTCTCACGCCCTCACTGCTCCCTCTGCATGCTCCCCTCGAAAAAATGCCGGAACGTATTTCCACCAACTGATCAAGCCATTGTTCCACTAAATGTATGTCTGTGTGTATGTATATATGAGTGTATATATATATGTGTATATATATATATATTTGTGTGTATTGATACACATATACATTTTTCTTCTTTTGGACCTGGTAGTATCAGCGGCCATCAGAAACATTGGCTTCAAAGATGGGAATTCATTCCACTTAGAGAAGGACAAGCCTCAGAAACTCTTCTTGGCTCAATAGGAGTTTTATTTCTCAAATTAAGTAACATAATCGAGTCTTATTTTATCTCTGTCCTCCACTGTCAGATTTCACAAGCAGAACTCAGCACATCTCATTGGTGTAACTCAGCAATCAATTTCCCATCCAAAGAGATTGTGCTGTGCCAATTACCAGTCATATCTTATACATTAAAACATAGTGTATCACATATCTTGTAATATGTGAAGAGATTATGCTGCATCATATTCATTCCTATCACCATACTGTTGGAGTAATGTCCAAGTATATCCTCATACCAAAGTTTTAAAACCATATGTGTAGGCAAAGATGTCCTCTTCCTCTCTGCAATGTATCAAACCCCAACTATTCAAAAGGAAGTCGGGTGGTGCTGCCCCTGCCTGTAGTTCTGGCTACTCAAGATATCTGCTACCTGATGACCACAGTTCATATCCAGCTGGGCAGATAATCCAAGACCCTTATCTCCAAGTAACCAGCAAGAAGTTGCACATGGATCTGTGGCTCACCTGGTAGAGAGCCAACCTTGAGCAATAAAAGATGAAAGAAGAGCATGAGACTGAATTCCAGTATCAGAACTGAGACCCCCAAAAATGTAAAATTCTAGTATATGACTAGGTCTAAAATTCCTGCATTAAATTATGCAGATAAATGTTCAAATTATATTCTCTTCTATGTACTGCTAAAGGCCATGGTGTGTTTAGAGATTTCCATTTCTGGAAATATGTTACTGTTTCTATTCTCAAATATATTTTTTTATATTTCTATATTGTCTGATAGTCTCAAAAGTAAGAACTTTAAAAAAAGTAAATTGTCTTCATCTTCTTCACTTCAGAATATAAACATATAAAGATGGATAATGAACCCAGATCCAATAAACAGGAAGTCTTAAAAGTCCACAATCCACAGTTCCGATCTAGGACACAGTTGGTATAAAATACAGGATCAGAAGCTTTTCCATGGTGAATCTATTAAATTGCTTTCTATGATCACCTGGCAGACTCCAAATGTAGTGGTTGGAATAAATATCCGGAATGACTATTGTAAAAGGAACTTCCGGTTCTCTTGACCCAGATTAAACTTTTGGCTGGACGGAATTAAGGAGCACTTTTCTTCAGGCTGAGTTGTATTGACTGAAATCCATATTCTACATGTTCTTTAATTTGCAATTGTAAATCAAATTGTTTCTAGGAGAGAATTTATTTTTGAAAGGTCAGTGTAATAATAATATTTTAATCAGAAATGATTTTAGGGTGTTAAGACTTATCATCCTTGATCAGATTTGATAATCATGTTTGTTAATAAATAATGAAATAGGTGCAACAAACACAATGACATTTTACTATGCATGGAATGGACAAGTTATTTATAATGAAGTGCTTATATTTTTCTTGTTTAGTTTGTCAGAATGAAAATCATTATCATTATACACTCCTGTACTAGTGGAGAAATAGTAACATTATTACATTTTAAAATATCTAAGTAAAATGAAGATGAAATGACAATCATCAGCTTTGATTAAAGGACAGAGGTTCCATTTCATCTTTTGAAAGATTGTATTATCCTATGACTTTCCCAAAGAAAATTAAAAGAATTGAGAATGCTCAGGGGATTGCAAAGCAAATAAAAAACAGGTACAATTTGCGGAATGCTGATTATGAAATCGCTCAAGATCTAGACATGAGAGGATTTGCTTTTAAAAACAATAATTGCAATCGATCTGCAGGTATTTTCTGAAGAATAGTGTTGCAGAGCTTGTTCTTAAGAAGAAGTTTATACTGCTTTCAGTCAGGCAAAATGCACAAATTTGCATTTATAGACAAATAGATTAAGAGGGAATGCTCTGTGTTATTGTAAACTACAGCAAGGCTAATAAGCAGGTACTCCACTAGCTTTCTTAAGTGTTTATGTATAAATCAGTACCTACTTGAATGAGAGCCAGAGCCTAAGGACCAGAAAAGAATCAACTTGCAATATGTGAAAACTCTCTTTATTGAAAGGATTAGAAAGTGGAGCTATTTAAAATATTATAATGTAATTCATCAGGAAAAAATCCTTCCATTCAGTGGCGAAGTACTATACCTGCGGTTATGGCCTGCTTATGTTGTGACTACTCGGGAAGGTCGATAGCGTTCATTTAAAATAGAAAAGAAAATGTGAGGAATGGAGTCGGGAAGGTGGCAGAAGCATTCCAGGACAATGATTTGTTCTTGCCCACGATGGCTCATGTATGTTACATATTATATCACATATGCTGAAGCCAGTAGCTGGAGCGTGTGCAGAAACCGTAAGAGTCTGGAAAATAACACCAAGAGTCAAAGCTGGCAGTTGGTTTGAAATATGCAAATGTGAGGAAGTAAAACGACGTCACAGTAGCACATTGTTAATTTATGTGGCTAATTATATTTACTATAGAATCATTTTTAATATTAAAAATGACTGTCAGGTAGGAGAACAAAACCACTTTGCTTTGGAAATAATTGACATTCTCAGTAATTTATCAGGGCAGGTTAAATAAACCTGGAATAAGATTTGTGTTTGGAAATGGAAATATTAGACAGGAAGCCTTTTTCATTTGTCGGGAGTGGGGCTTGAACTCTGAGCATGGGCGCTGTCCCTGAGCTCTTATGCTCAAGGCTAGAGCTATACTGGAGCCACAGCGCCACTTCCAGCTTTCTGGTGATGAGTTGGAGATGAGAGCCTCACCGACCTTGCTGCCCAGGCTGGCTTGGAAGGCTGATCCTACAACCTCAGCCTCCCGAGTAGCTGGGATTACAGGCATGAGCCACACAGGCAGCGTGTAATCGACAGGAGTAAATGTGCCTGAGAGAGGGACCCGGGGGAATTCTTCAGTGGAGCCTGAAGAGGTCTAGTCCTCTGGAGGACAGCTCTGTTTCCTCATCGTGAAGATGCTTCTTGTAGGACATAACATTGACGACAGGAACAATAAGGACACCATGCACTGAGCGGGGCTGGTGCATGGGGGAGTCCCTCTGGGCCACTGCTCGTCCGTGGCATGCTCTAGGCAAAACTTGGGGCTCAGCCTTGGGTTCCCAGCACTGTGTGTGCTGACCCTGGGGGGTGTGGGGGGACAGTGGGGTGCCTGGCACTGTGTGTGCTGACCCTGGGGGGCGTGGAGGGACAGTGGGGTGCCTGGCACGGTGTGTGCTTATCCTGGGGTGCGTGGGGGCCCAGCATGGTGTGTGCTGACCCTGGGGGGCGTGGGGGGACAGTGGAGGGGCCCAGCGTGCTGTGTGCTGACCCTGGGGTTTGGGAGGGACAGTGGGGCACCCAGCACAGTGTGCTGACCCTGGTGTGGGTGGGGGGACAGTTGGGGGCCCAGCATGGTGTGTGCTGACCCTAGGGGGCATGGGGGGACAGTGGGGTGCCCAGCATGGTGTGTGCTGACCCTGGGGGGCATGGGGGGACAGTGGGGGATCCATCACAGTGTGTGCTGACCCTGGGGGTCATGGGGGGACAGTGGGGGATCCAGCACAGTGTGTACTGATCCTGGGGGGGCGTGGGGGACAGTGGGGTGCCTGGTATGTGTGATTATCCTGGGGTGCGTGGGGGACAGTGGGGCAAGCAGCACGATGTGTGCTGACCCTGGGGGGCATGGGGGGACAGTGGGGTATCTGGCATGGTGTGTGCTTATCTTGAGGTGCGTGGGGGACAGTGGGGCGCCCAGCACAGGGTGAGCTGACTCTGGAGGCATGGGGGGACAGTGGAGCACCCGGCATGGTGTGTGCTGACCCTGGAGGGCGTGGGGGGACAGTGGGGCACCCAGCACAGGTGGGGCCCCAGGACCCGTCAGGCAGTGATGAGTGTATTAGTAGAAATGGAGCTGGATGTGTTTGGTCACACAAAGTGGCAGAGATCGCAGGTGAGTTCTTGTGTAGGCTTCCCTGACAAACTCTCCACGTTAGGAAAGCGCGAGCGCGTGCTCTGACTTGACTTGAACCACTTTGCAGCGGTGTCTGGAAACAAAGCACAGCCAATCCGTCCTTGCTAACACAAGACGTAAGACTCTTCCCGTGGATGCTGTGTGGCAGTGGGCTGTCCTCGGCTGTGGGCAGGGAGTGAAGTTTCTGGGGTTCAGAGATGTTCAGGACAGCACCCACGACACTTTCTCTGAGGCCAATCCCCCACGGTGGGGTCTCCCCTCCTACCCGTGTCCCCCAAACTCGCACCCCACCCTCCAGCGTTCAGAGGCCCACCATGGTGCGGGGATGAGCCACCAAATGCTGGTAAGGGGCAGTTGTCTCCTTAACCAATATATGTGCTTTGTTGCACTGAAACCATCCAACTTGACTGGTGTTAAAATTGAGGAGGCGTCCCCGGGACAGAAAAAAGAAAGATAAATTTTCGAAAATTAATACCCTATAGAATAAGCCAGGGCAAAAAAATAAAAACAAAGTGTAAAGCAACTGAGATATTGGAAACATTTCATAGCAGATTGTATCCAGGCAGTGATAGGAGGCTTCTCCTGCTGAGAAAGTAATAAGATCGCCTCCCATAGAACTCTGTTCCCTGTGCACAGACACTTGTGTGCTATTTTTCCATGTTTGTAGGTGAGTCTGATATCTAATGACCTCAGAAGTTAAGTATGAGTGAAATCAAGGAAATCCTTACATTTGGGGAATCCTGACACTAAGGTATGTGTTATGTGTTTATGGTCATCTAAAGAGAAGAGCGAACTCAACGTGCCCCATACAGATGAGGGAGGAGGTCACAGGATTTGCAGATGGATTATGGCTTCGTGAGATGCAGAAGTGGCTTCTTGTGAATGCTGGGCCTGGCACGTGGGTGGTGGCAGGTCAAGTCTGCAATCTGCCTTCCACCAGTGCGTGCATGGCACTTGGGTAACCACAACCGTGACGGATGCGTGCTCTTTCCATCAGCATGCCCTATATCTTACGCAAGATGGAAAATTTTTACAGGACATTTCTCAAAGCAGTGTCAGATTAGGAATAGTGAATTAATCAGGAAAGAGTGAATTACAGGAGAAGCTAGTCGTGTCACCATGTGATTCAGTCATGTGAACAGAAAATTACAAACTTAGTTTTTGGTACACAAATTATATCACATTGTATAAAACTTGCATAATAAAATAATATAGCAGTATTGCATATAATAAAATAATTATAGCTACATAATGCAATGCAATGTATACTTTAGGGAGCATAAAGCATCATTTGCTGATCAACTGTAGGAGGACTTTTCTCATTGTACAACCTTAGGCGATTCTGCTTATGAATTCAGGTTCAAAGCGTTTTCGGCCACCACATTTCCATTTGGGATCAAAACGAGCTTATTTTTATGTTCTCAATGAAATGGAAATGATGTCATTCGTTCATTTTAATGGATGCACATACCTGAGAAGAAAAAAACCTATCTGAAGTGAAAAACATTCATAAAGATTCAGTAGAGGAGCTCCACTCCAGAACCAAGAACAGGCTGTCTGCGCTGGGCTGCACTGTGAGGTAAAGGCAGCTGCCGGGAGCTTCCTGGGAGCTTCCTGGCTCTTTCCTAGAGCTCCTAGTGGAGAAGAAAGCACTGACACGCGCTGTCTGTCCTTCATCACCTCACACTGTCTGTCCATCTTCATGCACTGTCTGTCCTTCATCTTGGCTGACGTTCTGTTCATCAGTATACAAGGATGCGGGAAGAGTCTTCGGGTGCTGATGGCCAGCACTGCGGCTGAGCAACTGGACTGGGGCTGGGAAGGAAATCAAAGCAGTAGGCTGGATCAGGTCCACAGCCTCTGGGTGTCCGACACCAGCACTCCTATCCTTGCAGGTGCTGCTGCGGGCTTCTAGCACTGGGAGGCGGCTTCCCACATCTCCAGATGCGCCCCTGGCCCCCACAAGCTGTCCCTGGCTGCTCCCCACACCCAGGAACGCTTCCAGCCCGGACTTAGGAAAGGGTCACAGGGTGCAACCCAAGTGTGCAAGCCAGGCGGACACTAGGATCCACTGAGCATCTATAATAAACCGGGCAGTTCATCACCAACGTCTTTCCTAAGACTACATGGAAGAGAAATCTCTAGTAATAAGTATGTAGCTCTCAGATTTTTGTTTTCCTCAGAGAAGGTCCGAGATGCTGCCCAGTCTGACTGGAAATCTGTGGTTCTCAAGCCTCCCCACGCAAGCAGCTGGAATGACAGCCCTGGCTATCTATCTATGTATCTATGTATCTATCTATCTCTCTAATTCCATGCCAAAGCTTAAGAAAACACCCATATACCTATGCTTCTTAGCATTTAATATTGTGTTGGATCTAAGCCAAATAGATACTTTTGTTCCTGGGTCATTTATTGGACGAATTAACCCATGCCTTATGGCCTGTCTAATTTTCCTAGTTCCGTAAAAAGTAACATTGAAAAATATAAAACCTTCATTTTTAATAGATTTTATATTGTTTGGGTTTGGAAGCATTAAATGATTGAAATACAATAAACCTTTAAAGTGAATATATGCTATTTTAAAAGATAGCTAAGTAACTAAAATTCTATTTGGAGCTTGACTTACTTTTCGAATTAATTCCAAAATGCTGCTCTTCCCTCTAAAATCTTACTTTCAGACTGAGAAATGCCATTCTGTGTCTTGATAAAGGAATAATATAGTTCGAATATGTCATTTATAGCAAAACCCTTATTACAAATTCGCATTTTATCTACCAGTATGGTGAGAGTCTATTACATGAAAATTAACCCCTAGAATTCCCATGGATAATTGAAGCAAACTTTTTTTTTTCTTCCAAAAGGTTGCTTTGGGCATGGTGTCATATAACTTCTCACTGACCTTTCTTGCTCTGGGCTGGCTTTGTTCCTCATATCTTAGCCTCCCTAGAGGCTAGGACTATAGGCCTGAGTACCAGCACCTGGCCACTTCTTATTTCTTAAAGGAGTCTTGGCATCTCCCAGACCACCAAGCCGCGGGCTGACAGCACTGCGTCCCTGGGTGTAAGAAGTAGTGCTATGTAGAAAGAAAAGATGTCTGTAACTTTTCTTCTGGA